>NW_007247784.1:11627-20518 GCF_000164805.1 Carlito syrichta | reverse complement strand
ATCCACTCACCTCAGCCTCCCAAAGGTGCGGGATGACAGGCTGAGCCACTGAGCCCGGCAATCTGATTCTTACCTCAAAAATGTTTCAGAAACAATTTAAATTTCTTAAAAGTTACAGATGCAACTGGGAAAACCCAAAGACTCAGACAACATCTCTCAACTTTTTCATTTTAGAAACTGCATTTTGCCACCTCTGCACTCAGATGGCCCCTCAGAGGGGACATTGTAAATCTAGCAAACCACCTGGATATCCCTTCTCAGGACATAAGCGATGATCGCCAGTGATTATACATGACAAACTTATGCCAGCGCAAATTTTTCAAAAATGGGTGTTTTCTTGAAGTTTTCCATTCAAATTGCATGAAAAAGCAAATAAAGAGAAGGAATACACACTGAGATATATGTAAAAAAAATAAGCTGGCATCATGTAGAAAGAGAATATGTGAAGTGCTCTCACAGTGGTGCAGACTGGACAATTCACTGCATGTCAGAAATGTGGGAGGTAAAAAACGAGACTGCGGCTGGGCTCGGTGGCTCAGCCGGTCATCCCAGCACTTTGGGAGGCCGAGGTGAGTGGAATGCCTGAGCCCACGGGTTCGAGACCAGCACAGGCAACTCGGCGAGACCTCGTCTTTACAATAAATTTTTTAAAAATTAGCCAGGCATGGTAGTGCTCACCTGTAGTTCCAGCTATTTGGAAGGCTGAGGCAGAAGGATCGCCGGAGCCCAGCAGGTGGTCACTGGGGTGGCCACGAGCATGCCACTGCACTTTAGCCTGGGTTACGGAGTGAGACTCCAACTCAAAACCAAACCAAACCAAAAAATGAGACTGCATTTCCTGCTCGAATAGAAAAACACCAGATGGAAGATGTTAAGCAAATTATTATTGCATAACATGTATCAATGAACCTACAATGCATGTCAGTGACCGTATCACACGTTCACACACATAAGGAAAATGTAACAGCTAAAATATTGATTTTTTGGTCATAAATAAGTTCCTCAATGTCCAAAATTCCATCATATGCCAAACATCATTACAATAAACTACTTGGCTCCAATGCTATACTATTTAATATGAAGTGATTCGTTTTTCATTATTTCTCAGGAAAGTGAGGTCAAATTGCTGGCAGGTGATCCACACAAAGCCTCTGAGTGCAAAGGGTTAAAATTCAGGCAAAACTCTCTTCAATATCAATGGATAATGTCGGAGGAATGCCAGAAAAGTCACCATTTTGACCATCACATTTGGAACTGAGGCAAGAATCATTCACAGATGCTAACACCACTGGTGAAGATTACAGAAGAATTTCACATAGACCGAAGGTACCTGTGTACAGCTCACGTGCAAACAACAAAGCAAAACTGTTTTTTTATACCGTGGAAAAACCTGAAGACCTGACACATGCCACCTTGACCCAAGTGACAAAGCTAAAGTCACCAATATTGGGACAAACTGACAATACACACCTCATGGAATGTTCCTTCAAAAAGTGTAAAACCTGGAGCTAATAATAAAGAAAACATAAAAACCTAATCTGAGGCTCACTTTACCAAGCTGTCCTGTACTCTTCAAAAGTGTCAGCACCATCCAAGACAAAAAGCTGAGAAACACTTTCAGATGAAAACAGTGAAGCGACATGACAGCTAAATGCAAGGCACAGTGCTGGACTGATCTCCAGAATACTTACTTCTCTGGTGAAAGGAACAGGGGCTCACAAATAGTGAAACAAACTAGGTACATTTGCATTCCAGAAACTACAAAGTGCTGTGTAACTTTTTCTTCACACAATATAGACCATATAGCTAAGTATTTTGCCAGAGTATTTGCTGCTTAGACAAGACACAGATTTCATATAAGTAAGGATACGTGGGCATGTATACATTTTTTATTTCAATTATTTTTATGTATTATATAGATAAAACACACATTCACACACACACATATATTTTTATCAACCAAGACTATGGTAAAAAATGTTTAAGAAAATTATTTCTCTCTTCCTACTTTTGGCCATACGAATCCAACTCTTAAAAAAAAAACAAAAGAAACTTCCTGGAACGCTCCTAATGTTCAGCAACAAAAAATCAGCCGGGCGTGGTGGCGCACGCCTGTAGTTCTGGCTACTTGGAAGGCTGAGGCGGAAGGATCATCAGAGCCCAGCAGGTCGGCGCTGGGGTGGCCGTGAGCATGCCACTGCACGGTCTACAAAGACTTAGTGCTATGGTCTCTATGGAAAGAATAATCTCTTTCAGAAGTCTGTCGTATATGTCAAGGAAAACTTTTTCTATTTTGAGTTGGAGTCTCACTCTGTCACCCAGGCTGGAGTCCAGTGGCATGACCACGGTTCACGGCAGCCTCCAGCCTCCTGGGCTCAGACGATCCTTCTGCCTCAGCCTCCCCAGTAGCTGGACTACAGGAATGTGCCACCACACCTGGCTAGTTTTTTAATACTTTGTAGAGAAGAGATCTTGCTATATTTCCAAGGCTGGTCTCAAACCCCTGGGCTCAAGCAATCCTCTCACCTCAGCCTCCCGAGTGTTACGGTTACAGGCGTGAGCCACTGCACCCCGCTGCAAACTTATTTCTATTGCGTATTCCAAAAGGAAAGTACTGTTTGGCTATGCCTTATTTCACATATTTTATTGAAGCAATAAAGAAACAAATTATTTCTCTTAATATACTAACCACATGTAGAAATTTCAGCTTGCTTTAACTCTAGTTCAAAGCTAATTTTCATTTCTATACTTTATGTATCGTTTTTAGAGACAAGGTCTGGCTCTGCTGGCCAGACTGGAGTGCAGTGGTAGGATCACAGCTCACTGCAGCCTTGAGTCCTGGGCTCCATCGATCCTCCCACCTCAGCCTCCCAGCCTCCCAAGTAGCTGCAACTACGGACCTGTGTCACCAGACCTAGCTATCTGTTAAAACTTTTTTTGTAGAGATGAACTCTCGCTGTGTTGCCCAGGCTGGCCTCAAGCAATCCTCTTACCTCGGTCTCCCAAAGCACTGGAACTGCAGACATGAGTCACAGTACCCGGCCTATACTGCATTTAAATGGCAATTTAAATTGTTCTATTATTTGTTCATATATTCTTATCAACAGAATTCTGCACTGCCCTTAAAATACTCACAAGTATGTCTGGTCTACAAATAACAAGTTACTTGAGTTTAATACAAGGGGAAGGGGACCCAAGAAAATCCAGAATTGTCTTTCAGAGAGCGGGTCCCTTGTATACACTCAGAATTTGTTCCTCCAGATCAAACAGCCGATCTAAGTCTTTACCTGGAAGTTTTAGGAAGGTTGTGTCACTGA
The DNA here is from genome assembly GCF_000164805.1 of Carlito syrichta. Lineage (NCBI taxonomy): Eukaryota > Metazoa > Chordata > Mammalia > Primates > Tarsiidae > Carlito > Carlito syrichta. Next base: position 17,201 of record NW_007247784.1, on the reverse strand, counting down.
GCTGTGGCAAACAGGTGGTTGGCCCTTCCACCCTGGCAACGAACCTGCCCACCCCACGGTAAGTGTTCAGCAACTTTTGACCAAAGGCAGCATGACCACCGAGCCCACCCTCCCCATCCACCAGATCTCGCCCTCAGTGACTTTATGTTTGTTTCCTGCCGGTGTGGAAGGGGTGGAACAAAAAACAGCAGCAGCACTAAAAAGCATCCAAATTGATGAGTTCAAAAACTTGATGCGTGCAGTTTTGAGCGCCGGCAAAGGCGTCTCAGTAGGTGTTTTGCCTTCAACAGAGAGGACTCTGAAGGGGACCGAAGTTTAAGCACATAAGAATGAATACACAGCTTTTATCACTAAATTCCAGTTCTTTTGGGTCCCTCCTCGAATCTGTAGCAGGTACACATCAAGATTTAGAAACTGGGTTTTTTTCCCTTTTAACGTTTAGCTATATCATATACACGTCCCTGAAAACAGTGGGCAACCTTATTACAGTAATAAGTAATACAGTAATGAGGCAACCTTATACAGCCAAGAAGGAAGCTTTTACAATTAAATCACGAGCACGCCCAGCAGACGCCTCCTCGTCCAATGACGGTGCCCGAGGCCTCACGCGTCCTTGCTTGTGGCTGTCGCCGGGACCAAACGGCTCCGTGTCTGTCTTCTTGCTCACGAACCGACGGCTACCATGCTGTACTCACGTGCAGAAGCCACGGAAAGACTCCGCGTGCCACCCAGCAGGGCAAAGGCTGCTTCACCTCGCCATCGAGCCCCACTTCCCCGCCAGAACACCTCACAAGTCCGCCACCTCCCTCCAACGGTCGCTGCCCACGAACCCTGGCGCCAACAGACGCGGTCTCTCCTTTCCAAGTCCCACAGCCCCAGGCTGAAACAAAGAGGTCTCTGAGTCACAAGGGCACTAAAGAGCACTGACAGCAGAGCATCTTGGCGACTGAGTGGACCCTCTCACTTTGCCAGGGAGAAAATCAGAGCGAAGCACAGAGAGGCCAGGGTGACTCGCCCTGAACCCACCGCTGGTTAGGGAGAAGCCAAGCAAGGACTTCGGCCTCCTCACCACTGGCCCCGCCGCCCATCAGTGCCACGCTCCTGTCTGCTCCAGGTACCAGAACCGTGGGGCCCCTCAGCTAACCACGAGAGTACTTGCCTTTGTAATCGCCAGCATGGCCTAAACCGGCGTCGATAGATGGGCCCAGGAGGGGTCCCCCGGCGGTCCCTACGATTTTTCTAAAATGAGCATATACGCACGTATCTTTCTGGGGATAAGATTCGTATCTTCCATTAAATGAGGAGTCTTCGAAGAGCAAGAACCACTGGCCCACGCCAGACGTTTAAAAAGAAGCTCCCGCTGGCTTGAGGTGCAGTGCCAAGCACCGCCTGTTGGGCCACGCACCCAGAGGCGCTGGGCACGACCCGCAGAGCCTCAGCCAGCGCTGCTGAGCAGCCCGGCGGCCCTCGTGGGAAACGTGCCTGTGAGATGCCGCTTCAAGCCCTCTTTTCTTCGGCATCCCCCTCGCAAAACCAGACAGACACCTCAATGCTAACCTCGGAGACCATAAGATAGGCACGATGATATGGCAGTATCTTCGCCAACGCACACATTCAGAGGAAAACAATCACCCACATGGTGGCAAACGCTAGTCACGGCCAGAACGGGCTGAGAAGTTTCAGAAGCTCCTTTTCTCCCTGCGGCGTCAAGAGGACACCACAACGGTGACAGTTTAGGGACACAGAAGCTGCGGCCCAGAGAGAGCTCCTGGTGTTGCTCGGCTACAGAGTGGAAGGGTCAGGATTTGGCCCAAACATGGCTCTTAAGCATTCCTACGCTAGGAGAAGCATGAATACTTAATGTTGCGATGCGGAAAAGGCTTAGAATGCCATGACTCCTGTGGGCTCGCCACCGTCCCCTTGCCCCCAGGCTGCTACCAAAAGGGGCAGACGCAATCCTGGATCTCAGAGCATCTCGGGCTGCGGCTCCTCGCGGCCAGGCTTCCTCCCTCCCAACACAGCCCGACCCGCCTCTTTAACCCCCAAAGCATTCTGCAGATCAGATTTTAGACTGAGGTCCTGCTCCCGTTGTGCAAGTTCTTTAGAATGGCATCTTAAAACATTCTGAACTGGTGAGCTGGCCTCCTGTTCCACTCGCACGTTTTCAAGCGTGTCTCTAAAATCCTGCTTCACTGCACATGGGGAGCCGCCCCTCGAAAAAGAACAACCCGGACCACCAGGCCCCATCCAGCACCACGTCCATCCCAGGGCACCATCCGTCCCCGCAGGAGTCCCGGCAGCGCCCTCGCTCTGCAGCGTCTCAGGTGCATGATCACAAGCACCCCAAGGCGAGAGGACAGGAGGCCCGATCTGTCCACACCCGGAGGAGGACTGAACCTCTCAAAAGCCCTCACGCGAGAGCGGAGGACACTCTGCGATCCGGGGCACCTTCCAAACGCTCTGGAGCAGCACGAAGAGAAAAGCCGCTCACTCAGCCTGAGGACCGCCCGAGGCCAGGCACGTGCCTGCAAGGGCCAGGCAGGAAGGGTTTAATCCACACTGCTCCACGCCTTGACCCAGCCCGGTGTTGGTACAGACTAAGACGCCAAAGCCTGGAGGCCAGGTTTCCGCCTGCCCCAGCAGATGTCTACTCACACTGCGCCAACAGCCTCGGTGTTCAGGGGCCTCTGCCTGGACACTTACTTAAAAGTGCAACACTGACAGGAGTCCAATATGGCGCCCACGGTTTTGGAGGAATTCACTGGCACAAAGGCTCTTCCAGGACGCACACGTCACCTCCGTCAGCTGCCCTACGGGCTGGGCCCTCCTGGCTGCGTTCCTTCACCTGGTGTAACCCCAAAAAGGCCAACTTCATTGCTTCCCGGGTGCACCAAGGAAGGTCAACCTCCTGGCTTCATGGGGGCGCCCCAGCAAGGCTGCCTTCACGCCTCCCCGCGCGACCGCCCCACACAAGCCGTCCTTCTCTTCGTCACACACGTCCCCTAAACCGGCAGAGATATACCTCTGGAAAACCCTGACTGTCGGACTGACTGTCCAAAGAGAGGTCCTTCCTGAGTGGATTGTTTCTTGAACCTGTCAAAAGCCTGAAGAGACAGCGGACCTCCGAGGGACGCCCCCTTCAAGACAAGCTCGCTCCACTCCCATCTGTCAGACCCCTGGTGGGGCACTCACCGCTCTTCCCAAAGCTTCTCCATCATTTACACCCTGGGCTTTGTACCCAGTGGCTCTAAAATCGCTTGTGAAAAAACGTGCTCTGTCATTTGTAAAACGCAAAGCATTTCCTCCACCTATTCTTCACATTATTTCACATCAGAAGCTTAATTATTCTTCAGCCAGGAGAATCTGCTTGCTGAGCTGGTACACCTTCCTGGCATTCACTGACGCCAAAGTCGGCCTCATGTGGGCACTGGGCCATCTCTGCCCCAGCTCCTAAGTGACGCTCTCCCTCTACACGCCCCCCAGCCCACACCCTGATCTTCACAGTTAACGTAAGACAATCTCAACCCCATTCCCCGGCACACAGGCTAGAGATGACTCAAGACGGCTGTCCCTGCACAGGCCAATGCTACAGTCTCCTTAGGAGAAATCAGTAAGACCTGAAAACCCGTCTCTACCAGGCCAAGGGTTTGGCAAACATCAAAGAATCCGAACTAAGGTCTAGCAAGTCCCAGTCCCAAGGCTAAGCGGGGAGGACGCCCAGGAAATGAGGTTGCCTCGGAAGATTACAGCGGACTCTGGCAAGTCCCAAGTGCCTCACAGGAAACACTCAGAGAACCCCGAGCAAGGCTGGCGTGATACACGCACATCCACAGGGCTGGGGGGGAGCTAAGCTCTTCAATGTCCAAAAAGCACAGCACAAGGCAGACGGATCACGTGGCTCCACTTTCTGCTGACACCACTTCAAAGGGGCCTCACCAAGCAGCGTCTTCCTCCGGCATTCAGTAAGGACACCATTCCATGTTTGGGCAACCGAGTGAATCCAGTTATCTGAACACCTACTTGCCAGATGCTGTGACAGGAACCGAGATCACACAAGTGAGTAAATCCTGGGCTTTACAGAGATTATGATCTTTTGTTGATACAGAGGAACTGTTTGCAGGAAATGATCATGTCTGGAAGAGCCCTGAGCCATTCTGAGTCTCGCATTTTGATGATCAAGAAGCAATCTGACGACATCTGGGGGCAAGCCCCAAAGAAGAAAGGGCAGGGACACCCATGGGCGTCTGGACACCCGGGTGCACGGCGGCATCATTCACAGCGGCCAAAAGGGGAAGGCAAGCCAAGTGGCCACCGACAGCGCGTGGCACACGGAAGGCTTTGAAAGGTGCTAAGTCGCAGATATACAACAGACTCCGGTTCCACCCTGAAACGGAAGGAAATTCTGGCACATCCAGGACACGGATGAACCCTGAAGACATTAAGCTGGGCGAAAGAGCCCAAACACAGACGAACAAACTGCAGGATGTCACATCTGTGAAGCCTCTAAAGTCGCCAGATGCACAGACGGGAGCACAGTGGCTGCCCGGCGCTGAAGGCTGGAGAACCGGGAAAGTCTCAGCCAGGAAAGGGGAGAACACCGGAGAGGGCGGTCGATGGCGGCAAAGCAAGGGGACTGTCCTGCAGGCCACTAGCCCGCAGGCCTGAGAGCGGTTAAAGGGCAGACGGGATGGCTCTTCCGCCACGGAAAAAAACCCCCAAATCTGAAACATTCAGACAACCGGAGGCCCCTGACTGGGCTAGGTTAGAGCGCTTCGCTGGGCCCACGGGTGTGAGCTGAGGACTTGCTAGGGTGAGATGGACTCTCCTCCAAACCCCAGGGGACAGCTGTGCCCGCAGGACTCGAATCAAACCCCATTCAGTCCTGGCCCTGCCACTTCCAGACCTATCCTCGGGGCACCTGTGGCTGAGTCCCGGTCTCCTTGCCAGCAGAATAAGGCAAATCCTGAGCGTCTCAAGTCACAGTGAACATTAACTGCAGGAGAGCCGGAGCCAGCCGGACACACGGCCGGGAGACACTGAGGAAGCGGATTCCCTGGTCTCTGCGGCCGCAGGAAGGGCAAGGCGACGTGGCGTGGGGTCACAAGCAGCGAATGTCCGTGACACAGCTACTGCCTCAGACGAGACAAGCAGCTCCCACGACAGAAGGGGCAGAGGGTAAGGGGGGTCAAAGCCGTGGAAGTCGTCCTCCCTGGAAGGCAGCACCGGCCGTCCCATACGCAACCCAGACGGGCCGCCGCAGAGTCCCTGTCGAAGCAGGTCACGATCCGCATCACAGCAGAACGTCCTCCAGAACCCGGACAGCAAAGCAGAGCAGGCCCAAGCTCAACGTCCCCCCCACCTAACTCATCCTTCACAAGCCAGCACGCCCGCGCCCGGCGGAAGCTCACGAACCCGGCCGGGTGCAAGGACTCACGCCCGCGAGCGCAGCACTGCGGGAGGCCGGGCGGGAGGAGGCCCGTCTCGGCCCAGGAGCTCCAGCCCAGCCCGGGCAGGCGGCGAGGCCGCATCCCCGCAAACGTCAGCCAGCGGCGGCGGTGCGGGCCTGCGGGCCCA
>NW_007247784.1:5941-10698 GCF_000164805.1 Carlito syrichta | reverse complement strand
CTCCAGAACCGGGCAACCAGCTAATGGGGGCCCGGCCCCGCCCTGTGTGTCCACACTCCCCTGCCCCCCACCTGAGTGGCCAGTCCATGGGGCCTGGCCTCGTCCTGGGTCAACACCCCTTCCTACCGCCCCCCTGGGTGGCCAGCTGGGGGGCCTGGCGGGCCCTGTGTATCAGCACTGGCCCCAGCCCCGGGGGTAGCCAGCTAACGGGGCCTGGCCCCACCAGGTGAATCCACGTGCCCCACACCCCATCGGGGTGGCCAACGAGGGCCCTGTGTGTCAGCAGCCCCCCTGCCCCCCCGCCCCCTCCAGACTTGGGCAACCAGCTACCGGGGTCTGGCCCCACCCTGCGTGTCAACACCCCCCTTGCCCCCCAACGGGGGAACCGGCTAAGGGTCCTGACCTGGCTCTGTGTGTGTATGCCCTGCATCTGCAAGCCTGGAACCCCAGGTCTGTGAACTGAAACGCCGATGAAAGTGTATGAGTTGCTAGCTTAAAGCACCATCTGGACCCACCTGGGCAGGCGAGACCTCATCTGTACAATAAAATCAAAAAATCAGCCAGGCGTGGTGGCGCGTGCCTGTGATTCCAGCTACTCGGAAGGCTGAGATGGAAGGATCGCCGGAGCCCAGCGGGTCGAGGCTGCGGTGGCCGGGAGCGGCCGCTGCACTCCAGTCTGGGCGACAGAGTGAGACTCCAACTCAAAAACAAAAAACACCGTCCTTTAACATTTTTTTTGGTAGAGACAGGCCCTTACTATGGCATCCAGGCTGCTCTGGAGCACCTCGAGTGATCCTCCCACCTGAGCCTCCCCAAATGGTGAGGTGACAGGGGCGAGCCGCGCGCCTGGCCGAATTCGTCTTAACTATCCTAGTCGTAACCTACCCCAGAGTGCTGGTCGCCGTCTCTGCCAGTGGCTACTCAAGGGTGGGCGGGCCCAAGTGAGGTGTGGCATGGCCCCGTGTCTCCGTCCCAAGAGGGAGCACTCCGCACTGGTCACTTCCAGCAGCCACCACCCCTGTGACACCTGTGTTCTCCACCGAGTAAGAAAGTGAACGTCTCACTAATAACGTATTATGTGGATTTCATGTCGAAGTGATCGTATTCTTGATGCGTTGGGGCAGTGTCACTCGTTTTTTTTCCATGTGAGAACCGCAAGATGTCACATGCCACCCGACAGGCCAGTCCAGGGCTCACAGGCCTGTTCTTCTTTGGCGGGTGCTGCCGTCGCTCCCCGTTTTTTAACAGATGGAGAAACGGAGTCACTTCCAGCAAGTTAATAGCTAAGCGAACAACTAAGATTTGAACCCAGGTCTGGCTTCGGGGCTGGTGTGCTCAAATGTTCATCTTGTTCGTACTACCAATTGGCCTGAAGTTTCACCTGACATGGGCAACACTAGGAAGTTGTCAGAGGGCTCCTGGCAGAACTACATATTCCCCGAAAATGTAATGCTTCTTGTATGTAGAGCCCTGTGAGCGGTGGGTCTCCCAGTGGCTCATGCACCAGATTTCTTATGAGACAGCCACGTCTCGGGTGGGGTGGACACTGAGCTGCACTGGCCGTGGGCTGGTGACGCTCTCAGCTCCTCCTGCGACCTCCCACTAGCTGTCGAGACCCTCCAAGCCTCTTCACCAGCACGTTGGTCTGATTGTCCTTAATACTCACTTTACAAAGAAGGAATGCATCCACAGTGCAGGAGGGTCTCCCTGGCACCCATCCCCAGGCTGATCGGTGAGCGCTGTTTCTTGCTCATTCTTCAAAATGTTTATGCAGACACAAGCCAGGGCGGAGGCTCTTTCTGTTCCTGGTTTACAAAAACACCCGGAGGCCGTACGCGGTGACCGCCCTTGCCATTTTAATGTCACGTTTCAGGAAAATAGGTCTATAGCAATCCACACAGAGCACCTCGTGGCTTTTTCCACCCCATAACATTTTTTTGCAGGGACAGTACCATAATTTACCAACTGTCTATTAGTGGACATTTACACTTTCAATCTTTTGAAATTCAATGTTCATCCATTTGGAATTGATTCAGTATTTAGGGGGAGGTATGGATCCAAACTAATGTTTGGTTCAGATGGTTATACAGTTGGCCGTTTATTGGCCATGTATTGAATAGTTCACTTTGGACTCTGTATCTGTTCCAGGGGTCTGTCTGTCCCTGCTCCAGGTGCTAGCTTGTTTTAAATCTGGAGACATAAAATCTTGTAAGGGAGAGCGTTTCACACTGCGTTGGGATCACTAGAATTCTCAGAGCCAATATTTCAGCCATGCGAAGCGTAGGACAGTACCACGTGTCGAACGTTTTCTGTGGGCTGATTTTTATTTTTCCTGACCCCCGACTATTTCCAAAACTTGTTTTTTTGTCAAACAAGCCAGGATATAAATATACCTCCGTGGACGACTCTCGGTTTGCAAGTAACAGAAACGCCCCTGAACTAGCTCAAGTCCCCAAGGGGAGCATGTATCGTAACGATGCAGGGGTGTCACACTAAAATCTGTAGCAGGAACACAGACACATCTTGGCAAAAGGCGGGCACCGTGGGTGGGAAGCCTCTGGGAGCCCGGAAGGTGCTTGCTGCAGCCTCCTCGGAATTGTTGTCTGTGCATCTCTCTCTACTGACAGGTTCTGTCTACTTCTCCATCTACATGCAAGAATGTCCCCACTCCCATCTTCAGCTGCAAATCAGCTCTGCAGGAGCTCAGTGGGCAGCAGCCCTGCTGGGTCCAGCAGCTGATGACTATGCCAAGCAACTACATGTGATGGGCACCACAGTTCTCGCTGCTAGAGAGGGGTCACCAGTACACCAAGAGGAAAGCAGGGAGGGTCTAACTGGATTGGAATCGGAGGTGTGACTGTGAATCTGTGGTTCTCGGTCCATGCAAGTCTAAAAAAACCCATCCATGTCAAAGTGTGCATATACGCATCGTAACACTGTGGAATACATATGTGGTCCTTGACCTCGTTTTCTGGCACACAAACTCCTGGATTCCTTAGAAACCCCAAAGCAATGACTTTTTGTAGACCTGTGAGGGACTGGTGACCGGCAGCCCCTAAGCAGGTCGGGGACGGGGCCTGGTCACCAGAGCGACACAGGCGCGATTAGATCCCAGGAGAGGAGAGAGGCGGGTTGAGCTGACCACCCGTGGCCAGTGGTCCGATTAGTCATGCCTACATGGGGAAGCCACCCTAAAAGCCTGCAAGGACAGGGTTGGGAGCTTGCGGACAGCTGAGCATGTGGAGACCCCCGGGGGTGGCACCCAGGCAGGGCAGGAAGCCCCACACCCCCTTGCCCATACCTCGCCCTACACATCTCTTCATCTGCATTCTTTGTAACCGTTTTGATAATAAACCAGTAAACGCACTTCTCTGAGTTGTGACCCACTCCAGAATGGAGTGTAAAGGGGGGGTCATGAGAACCCCAACTCGGAGATAGTGGATCAGAAGCTCCCAAGGCCCGGGCTGGCGACCTGTGTCTGGTGGGGGGGGGACGGGAGGCGGTCGTTTTGGAGGACGGAGCCTTCAGCCCGCAGGACCTGATGCTCCCTCCAGGTAGGCCCCGTCAGAATTTAGTTGGAAGAGCTGGGCTCGGTGGCTCAGCCTGTCATCCCGCGCCTTTGGGAGGCTGAGGTGGGTAGATGGCCTGAGCCCACGGGTTCAAGACCCGCCTGGGCAACTTGGCGAGACCTCATCTCTACAACAGATCAAAAAATCAGCCGGGCGTGGTAACGTGCACCTGTAGTTCCGGCTACTTGGAAGGCTGAGGCGGAAGGATCGCTGTAGCCCAGCAGGTCAAGGCTGCGGTGGCCGGGAGCGGCCACTGCACTCCAGTCTGGATGACAGAGTGAGACTCCAACTCAAAAAAAAAAAAAAGAATTTAGTTGGAGGGCACCCACTGGTGTCTGCAGAACAGATTGCTTGCTTGGCGTGTGTGGGACCCCTGCCCCACATTTGGTCACAGAAGTCTTCTGTGTTGTTGGTTGTGAGTGAGAGAGTCGGAGGGGGATGCATGTTGAGTGTGTTTTTTTTGACAATCACACGATTCTGTTCGTGCAGACACAAACACAGACGATATTTCCTAGCTGTGTCCAATGAGGAGTCCTGGAGCTGCAACACACAACAGCCAAGAGAACATCTGACACCCAGACCGAAACACCCTTCTCCACCAAAAGGTGCCAGGGTTCTTTGGAGAAATGGCTGATTTCAGGGTTGGGACAGAGAAAATATCAGAGAAACCCAGAACATCCACTGTGCCAGAAAGTATGGAAATGCCAGATTTCAAAAGGACAGAGCAAGTGACTTGAAGAGGCTCCCACTGGCCAAACCTGGGATGATTCGGACATTGGAATAAGTCATGATGGGCTGGCCACAGTGACTCACACCTGTAGTCCCAGTACTTTGGGAGGCCAAATGCGGGAGGTTGCCTGAGGCGAGAGTTCAAGACCAGCCTGGGCAACATAGCGAGACCCCCCCTCACTACAAAAAAAAATTTAGCTTGGTATGGTGGCACACGCCTATAGTCGCAGCTACTCGAGAGGCTGAGGCGGTATGGTAGAATCACTTGAGGCCAGGAATCCGAGGCTGCAGTGAGCTAGACTCATGCCACTGCACTCTAGCCTTGGCAACAAAGTGAGACCCTATCTCTAAAAAATAAAAGACTAAGCCGGGCTCGGTGCCTCAGCCTGTAATCCCAGCCCTTTGGGAGGCCGAGGTGAGCGGATGGCCTGAGCCCGCGGGTTCGAGACCCGCCTGGGC
>NW_007247784.1:0-5805 GCF_000164805.1 Carlito syrichta | reverse complement strand
AAATTTTTTTTTTAAAAAAAAAAAAAAAAAAAAACGAATGGAAGAGGAAGCTTCTAGAACAGAAGGCACCAATCCGTGTAGAGGGCAGAATGAGAAAACTATCTATTGGCAGTCATCCCACAGGAAGTATAAATGTTTGTGACGTCTGATCGGTAAAAACCGGACAAGGAACTACATGTGTATGTAAGTTCAAAGCATCCTCCCATAAAACTCTTACCTAGAAAATGAGAACTTCACAAAAGAAAGACGAAGCAGACACCACCTCACTCCAGCAGCTAAAATACAGGGTCTCGCTGTCATGTGAGGTGACACAGACACACCCCCGTGGTGTCACACGATGGGACCATATCATGGAGTGGACTGGGGAAACCTACCTGCCAGAGTGCGCGAAGTTTCGCTGTCACACGGCATGGGCTGAGTGTAGACGTGTGTGCACGTGGCCAGCTTCCCGCAGAGCAGGGCCTGCCTGGACCAGCAGCCCAGAGTGCAAGGGACAGCCAGAGCCCAAGACAGACGTGCACGCCGCTCCCACGCTATGTTGCATATTTATACTTCAGTCCAGCTGGGCTTCAGGAACTCCTAGTGTCTCTACCAAGAAATATGCCAGGAATGGTGGCTAAAGCCTGCAATCCCAGCAGTTTGGGAGGCCAAGGGGGGAGGATCCCTTGAGGCCAGGAGTTCCAAACCAGGCTGGACAACATAGCTAGATGCTGCCTCTACCAAAAATGTAAAAAATTAGCCAGTGTGGTGGAGAGTGCTGGTAGTCCTAGCCACTCAGGAGGCTGAGGAGAAGGGATGCCTTGAGCCCAGGAGGTCAAGGCTACAGGTGAGCTATGATCGGCCACTGTGCTTCAGCCTGGGTGACAGAGCAAGACCCTGTGAGAGAAGAAAGGAAGGAAGGAAAGAAAGAAGGAAAGAGGGAGGAAGGGCTGGTTAGGGTGAGAGAGAGAGAGAGAGAGGAGAAACACAGAGAGACAGAGAGGGGAGAGACACAAAGAGTGGAGAAAGAGGAGAGAGAGACAGAGGGAGGAGAAAGAGGAGAGAGAGACAGAGAGAAGAGAGAGACAGAGAGAGGGGAGAGATAGAGAGAGAGGGATAGAGACCCCCCCACAATCGGTGCTAGGGAGTAGGCATACCAAAGGCCCAGTCTCCCTGCGGTGGGCCCTGGGAACAGCCCTGCCCCCTGGGAATGTTGCCACCGGTCCAAGGTCTTGCCTCTCCACAGACCTACTCGGTCCAGCTCTCAGCCCTGCTCCCCAAAGAGGGAGAGACATGAGCCTCCAGGGCCCTCCAGCCTTGTCTCCCCTGAGGGTCACCCGACGGGACAAACCAGCCTCGGGTTCCCAATGCCACTTCTGTGGCATTTCCGTCACAATGCACGTTCTGAGCCGTCCCCTGAAGAAACATCAGACCCAGACGGCGGGATGGTCTACAAAATGGCCATGTGGGGCCTCAGGGAGAGAGTGGCCCTCTGGAAGCTGGAGAGAAGCGTCAGAGGAAGCCGAGACGGCCAGCTCCTTGATCTTGAATTTCTGACACATTCCTGGTGTCTCTCTGTGTCCAAATCTCCTCTTTTAAGGACGCCAGGCCAGGCGTGGTGGCTCATGCCTATAATTCCAGCACTTGGAGGCCAAGGTGGGAGGATTGCCAGAACCCAATAGTTTGAGGCCAGTCTGGGCAACACGGTGAGACCTTGTCTCTACAAACATTAAAAAAATGAGCCGTGTGTGGTGGCGAGTGCCTGTATTCCCAGCTACTCAGGAGGATGAGGTGGGAGGATCACTGGCGCCCAGGAGTGGGAGGCTGTGGTGAGCTGTGACCATGCCACTGCCTGCACTCAAGCCTGGGCAATAGAGTAAGACCCTGACTTTCAGAAAAAGGCACTGGCTGGCGCCCAGCCTCATGGCCTTGTTTCAACTTAATCACCCCTTTAAAAGCCCTATCCTGGCCGAGTAATGTGGCTCAAGCCTGTAATCCCAGCGCTTTGGGAGGCCGAGATGAGAGGACTGCCTGAGCCCACGGGTTTGAGATCTGCCTGGACAACTTGGTGAGACCTTATCTCTACAATAAATCAAAAAATTAGCCAGGCATGGTAGCGTGCGCCTGCAGTTTCAGCTACTTGGAAGGCTGAGGCGGAAGGATCGCCGGAGCCCAGCAGGTCGAGGCTGCGGTGGCCGGGAGCGGCCGCTGCACTCCAGTCTGGAAGGTGGAGTGAGACTTCAATTGAAAAAAAAAAATCTTATCCCACACACAGTCACGTTCTCAGATGCTAGCCATTAGGATGTCAACATATGACCTTTGTAGGGACACAGCTAGGCCTGTGACACTGGACAATGCTTCTGCCATCACTGGGACCTCAGGAGACTCGTGATGCCCCTGGAATGGCGTCCCGTGGGAACTACTTCCCTTGCTGTGCAATTATGACTTTCCTTCTTGCCCAGAAATTCTGAGGAAAAACAGAGGTGGTTAGGTACGGAGTCCCTGAAGTCTCCTCCTCCTCGAGCCTCTGCTCTTTCCGTGGCTGGGATCATTCCCTCTCCCCCTTCTTCGAGCACATTCCTTCTGGACTGAGTTTACCAACACGCAAATCCCGTCACGTTGTTCTACTGCTAAAGCTCTGCCGTTGCGCCCACCCAGACGGGCTGGCACGGCGCCCAAGGCCCTCCACACCGCGTCTCCCATGGGATTTCGGCCTCACATCCTGCTTCGGCCCTCTCTCTGTCCTGTGGCTCTGCTGACCTGGACCTCCCCTGCCGCCGTGGACACATACCGCAGCCTCTGCAGGGACAGGGCCCTGGGTTCCGTGTTTCGGCCTGGGTCGCTAACGTGTTCGTTCTACCGGCCTTTGCAGGGAAGCCTCCTCTCGGTTCTGTCCGCACAGCTGCCTGGCCTTCCAGGCTTCACCTTTCCTGGCTCCGGTCCTTCCTGGTTTTCTCAGTGCTGAGCCTGTCCCAGCCTCTCCACCCTCACTCCCCACGCTCCTTCCACACTACACGAGTTCCACGAGGGCACAGGTGGCAGTGTGTGTGTCACGTTCGTCTCTGTATCTCCAAAGTCCAGCACGTAGCAAAATAAACAAAACAAAGAAAGAAACAAGCACACAAGACCCAAGTCTTTGTATGCTATAACTCAAGCACGTTTTTCGTCATCCGCCACAGTTAAGAAGGTACCTTCCCCTGAAATGTGCTAAGTCAGTTAATAAAATCAAATTGCCAGCAAAATAATAGTATCAACCAGCTTACTCCATTTTGTTTAAAGCTCCCATCTTAGTTGCCTGCCTGACCTAAGAATCACCCCTCAACGCCTATGTGTGATTACAGTAATGTTCCCATGACCACAGACCCCAGCTTTGTCCCCTCCGGGCAGGTTGTGCGGACCATTTCCTGCTGACGGTTACAAAACTCCCCAGCCGTAAGTTCCATGTAAGTATATGCTTGGTTAACTGAAATCAAACGTTACGCTTTGCAAAACCCCATTGCTACTTTTTCACAGTTTTTTCTCATATTCTGTTAGTGACCTAGCCAAGGCAACTCCATTGTGGAATGATTCTTCTACCCTGTCTCTAATGTAACTACCTTAAACGATATCTTGTTGGAAGAACTCCAGGGACTTTCTGGGTACCGGCTACACCTGGGACATGAAATTAATCAAAGGTTCCCATTTTGGTTGCCAAGTTGTTAGTTAATGGTTGCTGTGGTCACTGAGTTGCTATGTAGCCAATACTGCACATTTTACCTATTAAAGCTTGTCACAAACTGCACTAGTTTGTCAAGAGTTTTTTTCTGGCGTTTGCCTGCTCTTGACCCGCTTGTTAATAAACTCATAATTAATTAAACTCAGCTTGCTGGTGTGACTTCTTCTCACTTACTCGGTCATAGCACTTCGTTTAAAGTTTAGCTAGAAACCCCTTCTTTCGTGCAGGCTCCAGGCCAGTTCCACGGCACACCACCTCGGCAGGAGGTAGCTGGCCATGTTTCGGGCAGCGTGCATGCACTTTTCGTCTGTTCCCATGGCTGCAGCCCCCTATTGTGAGCAGAAATTTAGAAAAACAGAGATGTGCATCAGAGACAGGAAGCTGATGGGGAGTTAGTGTTTAGTGGGTACAGACTTTCCATTTGAGAAGATGACACACACACCACAGCCTCTGCAGGGCCAGGACATGGAAAATGGTGGCACAGGAGTGGACTTAGTGCCACTGTGCGGTGCACTCAAAAGTGGTTAAAAGGGTGAACATCATGTATATTTCACAATTTAGAAGAGTTTGGGCTTAGTGGAAGGTTCAGGAAGGGCTGGATGCCAACACTTGGGCGTAGAGAGCTTGGGAAGCTGAGAAAAATCACCCAAGAAGAACTCGTAAGGACTGCAGCATTCCCTCGTGGTCGCAGGGAAGGTGTGCTTCCACTCGGCCCCCAGGAAGTTGCCTGAGCGCGTCAGAAGCAACCCTTGGAGTGGCTTCCGCAGAGAAGGCACGGGGGACACCGACCAGGGCTGGCTCTGGAAGAAATCGGCTGGTGATTCAAAAAGTTGGTTTGAAAGAGCACGTCCCCACCGGCCTGGCCCCAGCCAAGCTGCCTTCCTGCTTCATGCCTTGGTTTCCTTAGTCTACTGTGGCCACACAAACCCCAAGGAGGTATGACCACGGCAATCCGGCCGACAGATGAGCTCTTTGTCATCTGAACACCGTCCATAAGCGTGGGAAAGCTGAGCCTCAAATACGGATCTGTCCCCAAAGTAGACTTTTTGGACAACTCCCAGAGCGTCTCACCGAGTAGGTCTGGGGGTGGGCTCTGAGGGTGTTCCAGACCTCCAGGCAATGCTGATTCAGGTGACCTGCTGTGGATCCAGCAGGGTCCCTCTCTGTGAGGAACAGTGCCACTGTGGACCACATCTAGGGCCCACACTGCAGCTACGTTGGGCCGTCTTTCACACGAGCAGATGTCACCCGAATTCCGCCTCTTTGCAGGTGCTGCGTGCTGGGTGCTGGGGCGACCATGGCAAGCCCTGCTGACAATCTCCCTGCCAGTTCCCCCTCCTGTTCGATCCTGGAAGGCCAGGCTCTTGTCTTTCACAGTCAGCGTTGTCTTCTGAGATTTGGGCATGGTACCTGGCCAAGTTTTTATTGAAGCTTCACCAAGTTTGAATAGAGGATGTGGTGGTGGCTTGTTCACGAGGCAAGAAAGTGCTGTGTTTTGTTACCTCACCTGTGGTGTGACCTTCCTATCAACCTCTGTGTGGCGCATCTCTTTCTAGAGACTTCTTCACAAAAGTATGAGCTTTTTTTTATTTTTAATTTTTTTTATTTTTGAGTTGGAGTCTCACTCTCAGGCCCAGGCTGGAGTGCAATGGCACACTCATGGCTACTGCAGCCCCGACCTGCTGGGCTCAGGTGATCCTTCCGCCTCAGCCTTCCAAGTAGCACTTTGCGTCTGTGCAGTCAAGGACACACTATACCATCAGTTTGGTTGCTTTTTATCTATATAAACACCAGATTTCCGGTTATTTCTTTTTATTTATTTATTTATTTTATTATAAAGATGTGGGGTACAATTCAGGGTGAGGTATACAAACATTAATCACGCAGGTACCCTTGTTGATGAGGTATGCCCCTCTCTCCCCTGGCAGTTTCCCTCAACTGTCAATCCCTTTCTTATAGTGTTACAATAATTTTTCAAGGTCCACTTATGAGTGAGAACATATGGCACTCTGTTCTTTGTTTCTGTGATAGATCACTGAGTGTGATCGACTCCGAATCCATCCAAGTTGCTGCAAAGTCCATATATTTGTCCTTTTTTTTTTTTTTTTTTG
>NW_007247783.1:2362-6033 GCF_000164805.1 Carlito syrichta | reverse complement strand
TATAGAGTGATTTGAGTTCTTCAGGGTATATTCCTAGTAGGGGGATTGCGGGGTCATATGAGAGGTTGATATTTACAGCTTTTAGGGATTACCACAGTGCTTTGCACACAGGTTGAACTAGTTTACACTCCCACCAACAGTGTAGAAGGGTTCCGTTTTCGTCACATCCTCTCCAGCAGCTGTTATTTTTTGAGTTGTTGATAATTACCATTCTGAATGGAGTTAGGTGGTATCTCAGTGTGGTTTTGATTTGCATCTCCCTGATGATTAGTGAGGTTGAACATTTCTTCATGTGTTTGTTGGCTGCTCAGATGTCCTCTTTTGTGAAGTATCTGTTCATATCTTTTGCCCATTTGATAATGGGGTTGTTTGTTTTTTTCTTTTCAGCACGTTTTAGTTCTTTGTAGATCCAGGATGTTAAGCCTTTGTCAGACCTGGTGTTGGCAAATATTTTTTCCCAGTCTGTAGGCTGTCTCCCTGCTCTCTTGATGGTTTCTTTGGCCTTGCAGAAGCTTGTCAGTTTAATAAGGTCCCACTTGTCTATCTTCACTCTTATGACCTGTGGGTTTCGGGTTTTGTTCAGGAATTGGATGCCAGTCCGATTTCCATGAGGGTATTTCCTTCACTTTCTAAGGTTCTTATGGTTTGAGGTTTTACATTTGGGTCTCTGATCCATTTGGAGTTAACCTTTGTGTATGGGAATAGATAGGGGTCCTGATCAATCTTCTGCATTTGGTCAGCCAATTTTCCCAGCACCAATTACTGAATAGGTTCTCCTCTCCCCAGTGGTAGGTGATGGAGGCTTTGTCGAAGATGAGTTGGTTGAGAAATTGAGGTTTTGCTTGTGGAATCTCAATTCGATTCCATTGATCTGTATGCCTGTTCCTATACCAATACGAAGCTGTTTTGATGATTGTAGCTTTATAGGAAAAATTGAAGTCTGGTAATGTGATACCACCTGCTTTGTTTTTTTTTTTGCTGAGGATTGTTCTGGCTATTCTTGGACGTTTGTGTTTCCATATGAATTCCTGTGTTGTTTTTTCTAAGTCTGAGAAGATGTTGCTGGTAATTTAATGGGTATTGCATTGAATTTGTAGATTGCCTTAGGTAAGATGGACATCTTCACAATGTTGATTCTTCCGATCCATGAGCATGGGATATTTTTCCACTTGTTTGTGTCATCTTTGGTTTCTTTGAGCAGTGTTTTGTAATTTTCATTGTAAAGGTCTTTCACGTCTCTGGTTAGGAAGATGCCAAGATATTTCATTTTTTTTGTGGCTATTGTGAATGGAATTGTGTTTTTTATTTGGGTTTCTGTTTGTTTATTATTGGTGTAGAGAAATGCGATTGTCTTTTGTACATTTATTTTGTATCCTGAGACTTTGCCAAAGGACTTTATAGGTGTAAGGAGGTTTTTGACAGATTCTCTTGGGTTTTCAAGGTACACAATCATATCATCTGCAAAGAGAGATAAGTTGACTTCCTCTTTTCCTATTTTGATATCCCTGATTGCCTCCGCTTCTCTGATTGCTCGAGCCAGGACTTCCAATACTATGTTGAACAGGAGGGGTGAGAGTGGGCATCCTTGTCTTGTTCCAGTTTTCAGGGGAAATGATTTCAATTTTTGTCCATTTAGGAGCCTGCTGACTGTGGGTTTCTCGTAGATGGCTTTTACTATTTTGATATATGTTCCCTGTATGCTCAGATGTTCAAGGGTTTTTATCAAGAAGGGGTGCTGGATTTTATCAAAAGCTTTTTCTGCATCTAATGATATAATCATGTGGTTTTTCTTTTGACATCTGTTGATGTATTTAATTACATTTATGGTTCTACGAATGTTGAACCAGCCTTGCATCCCAGGAATGAAGCCTACTTCGTCATGATGGATGATTTTTGAGATGTATTGCTGAATCCGGTTTGTTAGGATCTTGTGAGAATTTTAGCATCTATGTTCATCAAAGATATTCGCCTGTAGTTCTCTTTCTTTGTTGGATCTTTACCTGGCTTGGGTATCAATGTGATGTTTGCTTCTTAAAATGATTTTGGGTGAGTTCCATCTTTTTCAATCGCCTGGAATACCTTCAGTAGGATTAATATCAGCTCCTCCTTAAATGTCTTGTAGAATTCTGCTGGAAAGCCATCTGGACCAGGGCTTTTTTTTGTAGGAAGTTTTCTTATTACGTAGTCGATTTCCTTGATTGTTATTGGTCTATTTAGGGTCTCAATTTCTTCTTGTTTCAACCTAGGTTGTGTGATGATAGAAAGTCCTCCATTTCCTTGAGGTTCTCAAGTTTGTTTCCATACAAGTGTACATAGTAGTCTCTGATGATCTTTTGTATTTCTTCAGGGTCAGATGTGACTTCATCTTTTGTGTTTCTGATTGTGCTTATTTGGTTTTCTTCTCGTTTTTCCTGGTCAGTCTAGCTAGGGGACCATCGATCTTGTTTATCCTTTCGAAGAATCAACTTTTTGTTTCATTGATTTTTTTGTATTGTCTTTTTGTCTTCTATGTCCTGGATTTGGGCTTTTATTTTGGTGATCTGGATTCTTCTGGTGAAATTAGGGTTTTTGTGGTCTTGTTTTTCCAGCTTCTTTAGGTGACTTGTTAGGTTTTAATTTGTGTTCCTTCCGTTTTCTTCATGTGTGTTTGTAGGGATATAAATTCCCCTCTTACTACACCTTTCAAGGTGCCCCAGAGATTTTATAAGATGTTTCTTCTTTTTCATTTGTTTTCAGGTATCTTTTGATCTCTGTTTCGATTTCATCATTGACACAGGAGCTGTCTAGCATCATGCTGTTTAGCGTCCATGTCTTTGTGGGTTTTGGGGGAACTTTGTTGGTGTCAATGTCTATTTTTATTCCACTGTGATCCGAGAAGGTGCATGGTAGAATTTCAGTCCTTTTAAATTTGCTTATGCTTGAATTGTGTCCAATTATGTGGTCGATCTTAGAATATGTTCCATGCGGTGATGAGTAGAATGTGTATTCTTTGGTCTTTGGATGGAGCGTTCTGTAGGTATCAATTAAGTCCATTTGGTCCAGAGTCACATTGAGGTTCTGGATCTCCTTGCTGGTTTTTTGTCCTGATGATCTGCCTAGGGTTGTGAGTGGGATATTAAAGTCCCCAGTTATGATGGTGTTAGAGTCAATATCTTTCTTTAGTTTTCCTAGAAGTTGCTTTATGAAAGTTGGCACACCTATGTTGGGTGCATATATGTTTAGGATAGATATTTCTTGTTGGTGGAGTGAACCTTTTATCATTATGTAGTGGCCCTCTGTATATTTTTTAATTTTTGATAGCTTAAATGGTATTTTGTCTGAAATTAGGATCGCAAGTCCTCCTTTCTTTTGTCTTCCATTTGCCTGAAAATTTGTTGCCCATTCTCTTACTTTGAGTCTGTGCATGTTCTTTCTAGTGAGATGGGTCTCTTGAAGGCAGTATATTGTTGCCTGGTGATATTTTATCCATTTTGTCATTCTATGTCTTTTCAGTGGTGCATTTAGTCCATTCACATTCACGCTAATTATTGAAATGTGAGAGTTCGTCCGTATCATAGCATTCTTATAGAGTTGTTCTTCCACTTGGTTTTTTTTTGTCTTTCTTTTGGTTGTGGGGTTGGTTCATGTATATTTTATTCTTTTCCCTGTACTCTTGTGAAGAACATTGTTCT
>NW_007247783.1:0-1700 GCF_000164805.1 Carlito syrichta | reverse complement strand
TTCTGCTTGGCTAATTCTGCTTTCCATGCTTATCAGTTTGTTATTTATTTCATTCACACTATTCTTTATTGCTGTTATCTCAGATATCAGCTCCTTCCTAGTTTCTTCTTGTGTCTCCTCAATTCTTTTTAATCTCTCCATTATTGTCTTGATAGCTACATTTGTAGTTTGAGACCCTTCATTCTGGGGCTTTTCATTGTTTGCATTCCGAAGTCATTTTCCTCAGTGTCTGCCCTCCCAGGGGTCTGGGAGAGACCCATACTCTTCTTGTGGTTTTTCTTCATTTGTGTAGATGTTCTCTCTCTCCCCCCTTTCCCTCCCCTTCTTCAATTCTGCTTTTTAGGGAAGGTGGGGTTGCTTTTTTTTCTCTTCTGCAATGTCTTGTTCTTCCTTATGAGGGTCTTCTGGCTTTGTTCACTTTTCAGGTTGGAGCGTAGGCTGCAATCTATACTTTTTGCAGTTTTGAGATTTAATTGAGAGGGAAGCTGTGGTTCAGAATGCTGATTCTAGCATCCACGAACAGGTGTATGAGCACACTGGAACCTATTTCCCTCTGCCTTACAATCTGTCTATTCAGCAGTATGTAGTCTTGGTCCCTAGATTCAAAAGGGGAGTACACAATAGGAAAATAATGGAGGAAGGGGGGATCAATAGGGAGTTAGAAAGAGAGAAGAGCAAGAGGGAAAACAGATATACATACCAACTATCAGGTGAGAAAGAGACACAAGGCTGGGAAGAAGTGAAGAAAGACACATAAGAAAGATTCTTTAAAGAGTACTGATAGCTACACAGAGACAGGTCAATAAAATCAAGAAACAGTGTAAGTCACAAGACAAACAACAAACGTGATCAAAACCAACAGTTACAATGATAAAACCATAAGTCAAAATAAGTGATCAGACTAAAGTCACTTCTCTGATCTCTGATTCTGGCCTCTCCCTTTTGTTTGTCATTGCAGCGTAGGGGTGGGGCTTTGTCTCCTGTTTCGCGCCATTGCCTTAGGAACTGAGGTAAAGTTTGTTGGTAGGTGGGCGGGGCAATGGAAGTCTCCGCCTGGAGAATGGCGAGGCAATTTATGCAGACCTGTTTTTCTCCGCTTGTCTGGGTCCCACAGCTTGGGGTCTCGTGCTGAGCCTCAACCAGGGTGGGCCCGGAGTTCCAGAGCTCCAAAGCTCCAAAGGGCAGGTGGTGGGCAGCGAGAGTGGACCTGGGCCCCCCACAGGGTACTTCAGCCAGGAATTGGACCAGTGTCTCTGAGGGGCGGGCGCCCAGAGCCTCCCTGTGTGACCAGCGGCTTGGTGCCAGGTGCTGGGCTGGAGACGATGTAACCAAGGAGGGAGCTGGGAGTGGGTTGGGATCCGAGATTCCCATGCTCACAGTGGAACAGTAGAAGCAGGGGCCGCAATATCTGGTCTTAGGAACTGAGGTAAATTTTGTTGATAGGTCAGCGGGGCAATGGAAGTCTCTGTCTTGAGAATGGTGAGGCAGTTTATGCAGATCTGTTTTACTCCACTTCTATGGGTCCCCCAGCTTGGGGTCTCATGCTGAGTGCCTCAGCCAGGGTGGGCCCAGAGTTCCAGAGTTCCAAAGCTCCAAAAGGCAGGTGGTGAACAGCGAGAGTGGCCCTGGGCCCCCCACAAGGTACTTCAGCCAGGAATGGGACTGGTGTCTCTGAGAGGGGGCGCCCAGAGCCTCCCTGT
>NW_007247782.1:232644-355078 GCF_000164805.1 Carlito syrichta | reverse complement strand
ACTGTACCCCACAAAACTATAATAAAAATACTGATTAATTATTTAAAAAAAAAAAAAAATGCTCATAAGAATCCATGAAAGAACAAGAACTGTAAATGAGTTTTTTAAGAGGTAGGGAAATATGATAAATTGTGGTACAAAATGGAGAATAATCAAAGAAACCAAATGAGAGCTCATATAGTGATAAATGAGCTTAGACTTGTTAAAGAACTGTGTCGTTAGAAGATTATTTTCGTTGGTGAAGAAAAGAAGGAGGAAAAGATAATTTCTCTGTGAAAATAAAAGATGGGTGCCCATACCTTATTATACTTAATGAAATGATGATCTAACAATGAACTATTCACAGGGATGAGAATCTACAAAGAGGTAAATATCACTGAACCCTTAGGGAGGCAGCCTCCGTTTTTTACAACTGCCACTCAAGCAAGTGCTTGGAAGATTCAGGTCACTAAAGACTAACCTTTTTCTACCTGTGTTTTTCTTTCCCAAGAGTGGCTATGAATTACACAGCATGGGAGGTGTATGTCTGTGCTTATTAAAGACATTCAGGCTTTATCACAAATGGTTTCCAATGCCTAAGGTTAACAGTGGTAACTCTATGGAAAATTTTTAAGGAAATAGTGTCCTACCATGTCTGTAATCCTCAAAAACATTTCTACAATTGTACACATTACTAGAGTCATTCCTAGATTTTTCAAACACAGTAAGACAATTGACTATTGGCATAGGAAACACAGCCTATTACCAAACCCCAGGATTGTGTTGAGTGTCACATATAATGATCTCTGAAAAATGGAATTGTCAGGCCTGTACGTGGAGCTCTCCAGGCCTGTGCTTATCAGTGTAATCTGTGGAGAAATGAGTGTGCTGAGTTGTCTTATTCAGTTTTTCCTTTTCAAATTAAGTTAGATACGTACACTCAACTGGCTAGAAGATGCAGTTATGTGTCTACATGAACAGGCCAGCACTTTATGTTTTTCACACACTGCTTTTTCCCAGTGCCTACTTGCTAGAGTTGCTTTGGTGTGGGAAAGATATACTGGTAAGAAAATATGTGTAGGTTCCAAAGAAACAAAATTCATTAAGACACAGGTGGTTAAATTCATTTCTGGTTATCACCAAATTATATAAATCTCCTCTTAGACTAAGGCAAGTTGTCATTTTATTAATACCTATCTTAGGCCTGTTTAAATATCCGATACCATTTTCATGCCTATTATGAATAGATACATTTACATATATTTGCATTTTTTTTCTCCAACATGCATTGAGAGTCTCCCATGAGTCAAACAATGTTTGAGGCATTAAGTATATAAAATTAAATAAGATAGACAAAGTTCTGTCTAAAAATTATATGTAGTGGAAAAAGGCAGATAATAAACAAATAGTTGAATAAAAATTCAACAATATGTTGAATACAAAACAGAATAAGATACTAACGATTAATTGGATGGAAAAGACTTCCCTGAGGAGACAACATTGAAGTTGATTTCTGAATTTTGAGGAGTCAGCCTTTCAAAGAGCCTTGGATCGTTCCTCAATATTTGAATGGCATTGATATATTTGAAAAATAGAAAGATCAGCATTGCTAGAATGTACTAAGCAAATGGCAGAGTGCTAGTAGATGTGTTCAGAAGCTGGCCGGGAATTGATATTGAGGTCTACAGTCTGTATATTTTTTTATTCTAAATGTAATAGAATGCTTTGGTTCGTTTTATGTACAAGAAAATTACAATTTCATTTATGTTTTGAAAAGATATCTTTGGTTGCTTTGTTGAGGCTGGATTGGAAGAGGGCAAGAGTGAAAGCAGAGAGATCAATTGAAAGTCACTTGCAATGATCTAGATGAGAGACGATGGCTTAAGTGAGAACATTAAATATGAGCAGTTAAGTTCATCAGAATTACTGGAGAATGGGGTTTGAGGTAGATAAAAACAGTTCTTTAGACATGTTAATTATGAAACCCAAGTGGATATGTCAAATAGACAGAGATATGAGTCTGCAATTCAGAGAAACGCCCACGGTTGAATGTGTACATTTGGTTGTCAAAGGCACATCAGTATATTTAAAGCCATGAGCCAATTTAAGTTGTCAAGGAAAAAATGGAGATAACAATGAATCTTGGATCATATTCAAGAACAGTGAGAAATCCGGTAGAACTGGAAAAGTTGGCAAAAGAGATTAAGAAGGAGTAGCCAGTTAGGAAGGAAGAGAACTAAGAAAGAGGTATCTGAATGTTTGGAGAAAAGCAAACACATTTTTTAAAAAATTGCAAGAAAGAAAGGATGTCCAATAGAGACAAATACTGCTAAATAGTCCAATACTATAAAAACAGAGAAGTTGCCGGGCTAGGTGGCTCAGCCTGTGCTTGGGAGGCTGAGGTAAGTGGATTGCCTGAGCCCGCGGGTTCAAGACCCACCTAGACAACTTGGTGAGACTTCATCTCTACAATAAATCAACAAAACAAAACAGAGAAGTGAGCCTAGGACCAATGGAAAGGAAAATAAGATAATTATAGGAGAACATTAGGTAAAGGAGAGCTTATTTGATTCAGGCTTGTTTTCATGCTGCTAGTGACACGCCTGCAGAAATAAATTGCTGTTGCAGGAAGTCATTGCAGAGGTCTGTGTAAATTTTACAGGGCACATCTAATCCCATGTTTGAATTGATCATTTTTTAGTTTGTGCCTGCGAAATTAAGAAGAAAACTTAAAATTGCCATTGCAGCATTAGTCCTATAAAAAGTAATCCCAAAAACCCAGCTCATGTGATTCACTGCATTTCTATTGTTTATCTATCTATCTATCTATCTATCTATCTATCTATCTATCTATCTATCTATCTAATTTATTTGGTCTGGTATGCTTCTCACAGTCAGCTGACAATTTTGATGCACAATTGGAAGAATTTTTGTTCGTTACTGGCCATCCTCATCTCTCTTCATTGGTGACACTTTCTGTCCCCTCAGAAAAAAATGTACACAGCTCTGATGGCCAGGAAAAGAGTTACAAAATTACTTTGACAGGAGGACTAGGCACTGGCGTTGGTGCATAGCTTTCCAAGGGGAGAACTTTGAAGGTGACCATAGTGATATTCAACAATGAGGTATGTAGCCCCTTTTCTAGGATGCGTTTGTGAGCTTAATTGTCAGATCTCATATATTTAAAATGTTTAGCAGCTCAGAAGTGCTGTAACAATCATCTGTCAAAAATTGATAAAACAGCCAAGAAGTAATACCTGTATTTTTGTCTTTACTCAACAACTTAACTTGTGTAATCGTAGGCAAATCAACCCTGAATCATCAGCAAAAGTTTGTTATAGTAACTACTTCAGAGTTTGTGAAGTTTAAATTATACATATTTTGACAGTTTATAGGAGCATAATGAGCTATTTCTCAAAATTTGAAGATAAGTTTATGTTCTGAGAATAAAATAATGGAAATCCACATGTAAGTAAGATTTATCAGAGGAAACAAATTTCCCTGTTTAATAATAACTGAATATTGGTTGAAGAATGTTGGGAGAATCAACTCCTAATCAAGTTGTAGACATTTTCCTTTGTAGTCCTTGTTTAAAATGCAAAAAGTTGACAGAGGGAAATCATCAATAGAATGATTTGAACAATTAAAATAAGACACATTTGACTTTTTTTCCCCTAGGATAGTCCATAAAAATCAATTTAAATATTCTGTGCATTGAAGAGAAATATATTGTTGAAAAGTAGGGATCAGTAGGCTATTTTATTTATTTCACCCTGAATAAAAGAACGGTAAGTTTTTCCAAGTTATTTTATTTATTTCAGGAAAAAAATGAATATTGAGTAATTTCATACTGGAAAAATAGGTAATGCCCTATGCAATTCTCTTTATTAGCAGTTTTATTGAAGTATAATTATCACAGTAAAAACTGCATATACTTGAAGTGTATGGTATGGTAACTTTTGACATATGTATAGACTTGGGAAACAACACTACAACCACGATGGTGAACATATCACCCCCAAACTAACCTCAATACTCATTTATAATCCCTCTCTTCTGTTCCTCCCACTTTCCCTTGATGTCCAGACATTCATCTGCTTTCTGTTACTATATATAAGTTTGTTTTTCTTATAATATTATATAAGTAGAATAATAATTTGCTCATTTTGTCCTTTTACAAAACATACAATAACCCTATTTTAAGTTTATCCTGAACATGCATACATAGTTCACTATTTTTTATATTTGAATAGTATTCTAACGTATATATTTACTGCAGTATTTTTATCCATTTACCTGTTGATTGAGATTTGTGTTGTCCCCTGTTTGGGGTATTACAAGATCATTAAGAAGATTTTTGTACAAGTCCTCATATACTAATATGCTTTCATTTTTCTTGGTTAAATGCCTGAGAGTAAATATAGTAAAAAGCTAGGCACAATTACTTAATGTTTTAGCACACTTCCAAAATATTTTCCCAAGTGGCTGAAACATTTTACACCTCACCAACAAAATGGAAGAATTTTAGTTGTCTACATCTTCACCAACACTTGAAATCGTCAATAATTTTTTATTTTAGCTCTTCAAATAGATGAGTAGTGGAATTTCATAGTGGTTCTAATTTACATTTCCCTAATAGCTAATAGGGTTTAGCATCTATCCATAAGCTTATTTGGCATCCCCATATTTTCTTTGGTAAAATTTCTGTTCAAAGCTTTTGCCCATTGCTCAAGTTGGGTTGTTGAATGGCTTACTGAATTTGGACAATTATGTGTACATTCTAAATAAAAATCCTTTATCAAGTTTGTGGCTGGCAAAGAGTTTCTGTTAGCGGTGGTTTGTCTTTTTATTCTCTTAACAGTATCTTTAAGGGAGCAATTCTTAATTGTATAAAATCCACTTATCATTTTCAATGGATTGTGTATTTGAAGCTATAACTAGAAGAGGTAATTGCCAGACATAAGTTCACAAGTATTTACTTCCATGGCTTTTCCAATTTTTTTAAAAAAGAAATTTGATGGTTTTCCTTTCAATCGTGAAAACTCCAAACATATACAGAAGAGAGTTTGGTATGATAAACTGCTATGTATTTATTACCCGTTTTCGAGAGTTATCAATTCATGGCCAGACTTGTTTCATTTGTATTTCCTTCTACTTCTATATACTCCCAGATCATTACCAAGTTTTAATCACTTTATTGATGTACAATACATATACAAGAAGTCTGCAAATCATAATTGTATAGTAGCTTAATATTCCCCCTATTTCTACCCTTATTTCTAATTCTATGCCTAAATGTTGCCTGTGTTATATAGTGGAATCTTACAACGTGTTCACTCTGAAGTATCAATTCTTTTTTGTTTGTTTGTTTTGAGTTGGAGTCTCACTCTGTCGTCCAGACTGGAATGCAGTGGCCATTCCTAGCCACCGCAGCCTCGAACTGCTGGGCTCTGGCGATACTTCCGCCACAGCCTTCCAAGTTGCTGGAACTACAGATGTGCGCTACCACGCCCAGCTAATTTTTGATTTATTGTAGAGATGAGGTCTCGCCAAGTTTCCAGGTGGGTCTCGAACCCGTGGGCTCAGGCAATCCACTCACCTGGGTCTTCCAAAGTGCTGCGATTACAGGCTGAGCCACGGAGCCCGGCCTGAAGTCTCAATTCTTTTGCACACTATATGTTTATGAATGTATCCATGGTGTTTCCTGCAGTGAACAGTTGGTTCATCTGACTACTGTTTACTATTCCATTATATGAACATCCCACACTATTTATATACAGGAGTGTTAATGAGCATTTAGGTTGGTTTCTGTTTTTGACTTTTACTTAATGGTGCTGCTCTGGACATTCTTGTATTTTTTTTATTTTTGATCATATACTCATATATATATATTTATGCTGGGTACATAGTTACAGGTAGAATCGCTAGGTGATTGAGTGTATGTATAATCAGCTTTAGCAGACACTGACAGTTTTTATAAATAGTTGCACCAACAATGAAAAAAAAATTCTCTCTACGTACCAACATATGATATTCTGGATAATAATTTCTAATCCTTTAATTGCCTTATCAAGGTATTTCTGCCCCTGTAGTCACTGAAAAAGTAACTGGATTCTGTAATTAATTGAACTTCCATTTGCGCTTGTTTTTTAAGAGTAATTTCTGTGAACTTACTCAATTCTTGGTCCAACAATTGAAATTTCTTGAACTGCAAATGCTGAGACTGGGTTCTTACATGAGGAATCTGACCACAGTCCTCCTACTTCTTGATTTTTCATCAAAGTACCATTTGATCTCTTTATAAATGATTTTTGGTTCATTTAATTATAAATGTAACAGTTTATAAACAAAACAAATACTCTCCTAAAGCCTGGTATATAGATGTCCAATAAATGTGATTCTCTTCTCTTCTATTACAGTAATCTTTTTGCAACTTCCTTTAAACTTTTAATTATTGTTAACGTCCTTCCTTTTAGAAACAATGCCTCCATGGTCACATATAGACAAAAAGTAGAAATCCATTGCCATGTAAGCTTTCAAGCTTCAAATGACAAATCAATACCACATCTCTATGAAACAAGTATATCTTAACAGCATTTCCACAAAAGACCTGACCTACTCTATCTTTGTGGGACCAATCTCAAGTTTGAGACCAATCCAAATAGCAGTATGGATCTGAGCAAAATCACCCATGTCAAAAAATGCTGTTGAAGGCTTTGAAATGAGCCCATCACAGCAAAAAATTAAATAAATATTTTGAAAATTTGAACACTTAGCTTTCACTATTGGAAAGAAATAAGTTCTCATTCTTGGTTTTTTTGATGAAGTGACCAAAATTATTTGAACCACATGCACAAAGTTATGCTTAATTACTTATTATTTAAAAACTAGCATTTTTGTGTATGCTTGCCTTTCTAGATTTGATATTTCTTCCAGTTAACTTCTAGAGAATCGTGTGAACACAGAATAGGCAAATGTACTGTTTTGTACTTCTGACTTTACTAATCATTGCCACTTGTGCATAAATATTTTCACATTTGGTAATGAAAGGTTATAGTGATTATAGGTGATAAATCAATTAGGCAAGCCTGAAGTGATTAAGAGATTAAGGAACCCAAGATTAAAGCTGCAAAAATATGAAGCCTGGTTTACAATGGATAATGTAATGAAAGAGACAGTAGTAGTAGTATAAAGTAAAATCAGCCATTTATCCCTTTTCTCAAGTTGTTAACTGCTTTATATATACCCATCTATTTAAATTCTATTGCAAAATAAGGGGGGAATGGTGGGATTTGACCTTTTGGGATGTATTGTTCTCCAGTAAGTACTAGTTATTTTTGGAGGTGTTCATAAAGGAGAAAAGGAATATAAAAAAGAAATAGGTCTTCTCACAGAGCTTACAGTTCATTTGGACATGTGTAAAATGCATTATTTATAGGAGAAAACTTGAGAAAGGGAACAAAACAATGTCAAGTTTCTGAAGTGTTAAGTCTAATGGCAGAATCATCTGCAAAACAATAAAATACAGAATCCTTAACTCCATAGCTGGATTCAGGTTTAGGATTGTGGCTTAGTCATTTGAAATGTTTAAATGGGCCAATAGAAAATTCTGATTCTAAGGGCTAATTTGGCACTGAATTCCCTTAGGTTTTTTATTGCAGGGAGTGAAGACGGTGCCTACTATTAGGATATGGACAGGGTAAGGGTGGAGTGCTGGAGGGGTGAGGGGAGACACAGCACCA
The DNA here is from genome assembly GCF_000164805.1 of Carlito syrichta. Classification (NCBI taxonomy): domain Eukaryota; kingdom Metazoa; phylum Chordata; class Mammalia; order Primates; family Tarsiidae; genus Carlito; species Carlito syrichta. The sequence goes on along the minus strand of NW_007247782.1, from coordinate 347,357 downwards.
GTAACCCGGAGATCCGAGTAAATGCAAAGAATTGTGACACACAAAAAGGCTAAGAAAGGTTTATTTAAAAGTAAATCAGAGAGAGAAAGAGAAGGAAGAAAGAAGATTCATCTCCCCAAGGTGGGGGAGAGGGCCAAAGCCAGGAAGCATGGCGACAGACATAGCTCAAAGAGCACATGGCCACACTAGAGTCTAGCAAGGCAACGGCCGCTGGTTGCTTGTGGTTGAGTCCTTTTAACGATTCCCCTAGATGGGGAAGATCATTAAGGTGATTGGGTGGTGGCCTGCTTTCACGTCATCACAAGGGGGCAGACCAGCCAAGCGCAGGTACTGATAACGTCAGGTGATGGACATCAGGCAGATGGGTGGATTAGTCACAAGATTGCTGCCATGGTGGGGCTTCTTTGTGTCATGTAGGTTGGGAGGGGCGGTTCCTGCAAGAGACTTGTTAGACATTTGCAACTCACAAATTCCTTGACCAAAGGTGGGATGCTTGTATTATTACTTTTATGACTTTGGCCTTGACAAGGAATCAAAAGTTTACTAGAGATTATTATGCTAAACTGTGAGTGGTTGGGTTGTCCTGGTCTTGCATCTAAAGGAGATTTGCTGAGGGGGGATGGGATGGGATAGGCTGCTGCTTGTTTTGCAGTAGAATATCTGAATGCTTTCAATGGTTATGCTGAGGCAAAAAGACTAAGCCCTTTCACTTACCAAATGTTTATGGCAGTAAATTTTAGCAGCTACACAACCAGAATCACTGTTCTCTTCTTCCTGAGCAGATAGATTACATTTTCCAGCCTTCTTTACAGTTAGGAATGGTAATATGGACTAGTGACAATCTAATAGTTACTAAAAATTGCAGGAAAGACATGTCGTTTCTATCCTTTAGGAAGACCAGAGTCTAAGAATAGGACAAATAGACAAATGCATAATAAAAATATAATGTGAAAAGCCCTTCAATAGAATAAAAATGCAGATAAACAGGCAATACTTTCCAGGGAGTAAGAAGAGTGATCAAGATAGTCAGGGAGCTAAAAAGAGGAGGCATCTTTGGAATGTCACCTAGACAATGAATACAACTTTGCTCGGTAGATGAGATAGTTCAGACAAAGTATTCAAGCACAGGCTTTTTAAAGGGGCATGGTTTAAACAAACAAGATTGGGAGGGAGCATAGCAGCAGGGGATAATGGCTAGGAATGCATCAGATTGTAAACTTTATAGCACATTACGAATTTTAGTATTTATTCTAAAAAGCAATCAGTAGACACCAGTTTTGCAAGAAGTAATAGAGTTAGCTCTGTTTTGACAAAAATCATTCTTACGAAAGAAGATAGAATGGAGACAGAGAACATGAGAACATGATTAAGAAGTTTTAATAATGCTCTGGCAGTAAGTGATGGAAATACTTTATTTATTTATTATTTTAATGATGTGGGGTACATTTCAGGGTTAGGAATGCAAATGGTCATTGTACAGGAAATGTTGGGGCCTCAACTTTGGTCCCCACTTCACCTGGTTTGAGATCAGGTACTCTTATTGATGAAGCCTTCCCCCTCAGCAGTTTCCCACTACTCGTAGTATTATGATAATTATTCAGGATCCTTTTATGAATGAGAGCATGTGGTACTCAGCTCTTTGTTTTTGTGACAGATCGCTGAGTATTATAGACTCTAAGTTCATCCAAGTTGCTGCGAAGTTCATAATTGTGTCCTTATTTATGACTGCATAATATTCCATCTTGTACCACATTTTTTCTAATCCAGTTTACTTTCCATGGGCAGTATAGTTGGTTCCATGTTTTTGCTATTGTGAATAGTGCTGCAATAAACATATGTGCACATGTATCGTTTTGTAGAATGATTTGAGTTCCCTCTGGGTATTCTGGAAGGTTCCAGAAGGGGGATTGCTGGGTCGTATGGAAGGTTGATTTTTAGATCTTTTAGGAATTGTCACACTGTTTTCCACAGAGTTTGCATTAGTTTACAATCCCACCAACAGTGTAGAAATATTTCCTTTTCCTTACACCTCTACAGCATCTGTTGTTTTTTGAGTTATTGATGATGGCCATCCTGAGTAGAATTAGGTGGTATCTCAGTGTGGTTTTAGTTTGCATATCTTTGATGATTAGTGAGACTGAGCACTCTTTCATTTATTTGTTGGCTGCTTTTATGTCTTCTTTAGAGAAGTGTCTATTCATATCTTTTGCCCACTTTTGAATAATGCTGTTTGTTTTTTTTTCTTTTGGCACATTTGATTTCCTTATAGTTACTAGATGTTAGATCTTCAGCAGATATTCAGGTGGCAAATATTTTTTTCCTAGTCTGTGGGCTGTCTCCCACTCTCTTGATGGGTTCTTTTGCTTTGCAAAAGCTTTTCAGTTTGATGAAGTCCCGCTTGTCAATGTTATCTCTTATGGGATGGGCACTTGGGGTTTTGATCAGAAATTGGTTGACAGTTCCAATTTCCATAAGAGTTTCTTCTGCATTTTCTAAAGTTATTATAGTTTGAGGTTTTACTTTTAGGTCTTTGATCTATTTAGATTTGATTTTTGTACATGGTGATAGGAAGGGGTCTTATTTCAATTTTCTGAATGTGGTCAGCTAGTTTTCCCAGTACCATTTACTGAATAGATTCTCCTCTCCCCAGTGCTCGATGGTGGAGTCTTTGTCGAAGATAAGTTAGTTGAGAAATTGAAGTTTTGTTTCTGGAATCTCTATCCTGTTCCATTGGTCTATATGCCTGTTCTTGTTCCATTACCAAGCTGTTTTGATTATTGTCATCTTATAATAAAGTTTAAAGTCTGGAAGTGTGATACCTCCCACTTTATTTCTTTTGCTGGGGATTGTTTTTGCTATTACTGATAGTTTGTTTTGAGATCAATTTTTGTATTGTCCTTTCCAGATCTGAGAAGAAGGATGTTGGTAATTTAATGGATGTTGCATTAAATCTGTAGATAGCTTTGGGTAGGATGGACATCTTAACAATGCTGATTCTTCCAATCCATGAACATGGAATATGTTTCCATTTGTTTGTGACACCTTTAATTTCTTTGAGCAGTGTTTTGTAGTTTTCGTTGTAAAGGTCTTTCACTTTTCTGGTTAGGAAGATGCCAGGGGATTTTTTTCCATACAGGTGTGCATAGTAATCACTAATAATTTTTTGTATTTCCTCAGGTTGCATTGTGATTTGATTTTTGCATTTCTGATCATATTTTATTTGGGCTTTTTCTCTCTTTTTCTTGGTCAGTCTGAGTAGTGGTCCATCAATCTTGTTTATCTTTTCATAGAACCAGCTTTTAGGCCAGGTGCGATGGCTCATGCATATAATCCTAGCACTTTGGGGGGCCAAGGTTAGAGGACTGCCTGAGTCCACAGGTTAGAGACCAACCTGGGCAACTTGGTGAGACCTCATCTTTACAATAAATCAAAAAAATTAGCTGGATGTGGTGATGCATGCCTGTAGTTACAGCTACTTAGAAGGTGAGGCTGAAGGATCACCAGAGCCCAGTAGGTCAAGACTGCAGTGGCCATGAGCATGCCAGTGTACTCCAGCCTGGGAGACAGAGTGAGGCTCCAACAATAGCAACAACAACAAAAAAACCCTAAAACAACTTTTTGTTCTGTTGATTTTTTTTTAAAGATATTTTCGTCTTCTATGTCCTATAGTGTCCATGTCTTTGTGGGTTTGGGGGTGGCTTTGTTGACGTTGATATTTATTTATATTCCACTGTGGTCTGCGAAGGTACAAGGCAGTATTTCAATTTTATGAAATTTGTTTATGCATGATTTATGGCTGATGTGATCAATCTTGGAGAATGTTCCATGTGGTGATAAATAGAATACATATTCTGTGGTTGTTGGGTTAAGTGTTCTGTAGGTATCTATTAAATCCATTTGGTCAAGTATCAGGTTGAATTTTTGGATCTCCTCATTGGATTTTTTGTCTTGTGATCCATCTAGGGTTGCTAGTGGGGTATTTAAGTCCCCAGCTATGATAGTATTAGAGTCAATATCTTTTTTATAGTCTAACTATAAGCTGCTTTATAAAGGCTGTTGCTCCTATGGTCCATATATGTTTAGGATGAATATGTCTTGCTGATGTATTGAACCTTTTATCTTTATATAGTAACTGTCCATATCTTTTTCAATTTTTGATAACTTAAAGGATATTTTGTCTGACATTAAGATAAAAACTGTTTTCTTTGTGTTCCATTTGCCTGATAATTTGTTTCCCATGCTCTTACTTTGAGTCTGTCAGTGTCCATTTTGGTGAAATGAATTTCCTGGAGATAATATATTGTTGTGTCGTGTTTTTGTTTTTGTTTTTGTTTTTGAGCTGGAGTCTCACTCTGTCACCCAGACTGGAGTGCAGTGGCCACTCCCGGCCACCACAGCCTCGACCTGCTGGGGTCCGGCGAACCTTCCACCTCAGCCTTCCAAGTAGCTGGAACTACAGGCGTGCACTACCATTTCTGGATAATTTTTGATTTATTGTGAAGATGAGGTCTCACTAAGTTGCCCAGGCAGGTCTCGAAACCGCAGGCTCAGGCAATCCACTCATCTCAGCCTCCCAAAGCATGGGATTACAGGCTGAGCCACCAAGCCTGGCTTGTGTCATGTTTTTTAAATCCAGTTTGCCATTCTAAGTCTTTCCAGTGGTGTATTTAGTGCATTCACATTCAGGCTAATTATTGAGATCTGAGAGTTTATCCCTGTCATGAGGTTCTTATAGCATTTGTTGTTGTTTGTTTGTTGATTTTTAAAAAAATTTTGGGTTGATATATGTGTGTGTTTTCAATCTTTTTTCTGCATTCTTGGAAAGGGTATGGTCATTTTTTTTCTTTCTTCTTTGTTTAATACTTTCTTAAGTGTTTCTTGTGGAGCTGGTCTGGAGGCGGCATAAACTCTCAGGGATTGAATGTCACCATTGCTGATGAAGCTTAGCTTAGTTGGGTAGGAAATCTTGGTTGGAATTATTTATATGTGAGAACTTTGAAATTGAACTCCAGTCTCTTCTATCCTGTAGTGTTCTTTAGCTAAGTTTGCTGGTATTTTAATTGGTCTTCCCTGGTAAGTAGTCTGATCTTTCTCTCTTGTTGCCCTTAGGAATGTTTTTTTGTATCTGCCTTGTGTAAGCAGATTACTATGTGCTTAGGAGTTGGTCTCATCTAAAGTCTTGTAGGGGTTCACTGAATCGCTTGTGCTTGAGTGGTCATGTCTCTGATGAGATGAAGAAAGTTTTCGTGGATAATTTTATGGAATGTTTGTTCTAGGGTGGTCTCTGTTTCTCTATTTACCTTAAGAATGCCAATGTATCATAGGTTTGGCCTCTTGATATTGCACATCTCTTGGAGGTTTTTTTCTATCCTTTAAAGCTTTTTTTTCTATATTTTTTAACAGTTTGGGTTAATTCTATATTTTGTTTCTCAAGCTCTGAAATTCTTTCTTCTGCTTGGTTAATTCTGCTTTCCATGTTTATCAGTTTGTTATTTATTGTATTTACTGTATTCTTTTTGCCATCATCTCAGTAATCAACTCCTTCATTCTTTCCTCTTGTCTCTCCTTATTTCTATTCATTCTCTCTATTAATATCTTGATCTCTGGGTGTGTGATATGAAACCAGTCTTCCTGGGGACTCTTCACTGTTTGAGTTCCAAAGTGTGCATTCTCGGGCGCTGTCTTCCCAGAAGTCTGTATGGCACCTGTGTTCGTCCATTAATTCTTCTTCATTTGTGATGGTTTTCTTCCCTCTTTTCCCCCTTCTTTGATTTCATTTCTTAGTGATGGAGGGATAGTTTTCACTTCTGATTGCTCAATCCCCTGTTCTTCCTTATATAGATCCTCTGGATTTGCTCAGTTTTGAAGGTGGACTGGGGATGGGGGAGGTGTATTTTGCAGTTTTGATATTTGATTAAGGCGTGATGGGAGAGTTGTGGTCCAGAAGTTATCTGCAGATCACAGTATCCACTGACAGGTGTGTAGGTCCCCTGGAGCCCACTTCCTGCTACCTTATAATCTTTCCATGCAGTGGGGCATTTGTACTTCCCCTGAAAACAAAATGAGATAAGAAAAGGAAAATAACAGAAAAAGGATAAGTGAGATGAAAGGAAGATTAAGAGAGAGGATAAGGAGAAGGAAAATAGGCAGGCATATCAACTAACAAAGAAACAAAAACAAAAACACCAAACGCAGAGAGAAAAAAAATGCTTCCTCTGTGGCCGTTTTTGGAACTTCAGGTTCTTTTCCTAAGCATTGGTGCCACTTCTGGCTGCTGCCATTAAAAGCAACCACTGGTCTCCTATTCCTCCCCTCTGCTCTTGGTGCAGGCCTATCAGGTTGCATTTAGCGTGGGTCAGATGCTCCATGGATTGCTGTGGGAGGAGGATGAATCAGACACAGATTCAGCCAACTCATCCTCTGCAGCAGCTGCCCCTACGACCCCTACTCAGATCGGATGAGTCCATGCCTGGTCCAACATGGGGGTGGGGCATCTGTCTCTCTTTATCCACTCCTGAAGTTTCCTCTCTGGATCTGCCATGGTTGATCCCAGAGGGGAGCAGAGATTCCCTCTGGGTCTCATTTTGGAAGCTCAGTAGAGCAGAAGTGGGCAGGCCAACGCAGGTCTCTGCCTGGTCTCCAACAGAGAAATTAGCGGCGGTCTGTGTCTCCTTGCCAGCGGTGGAGCTCAGCTCCAGATTTCTTCACAACCTCCTCTCCATGATTTCCTCTGCCACTGCCTGCTGGTTGTTGCAGGAAGTATTGTGGGTCCGGTGCCAGGTACCGAGGAGCAGTTGAACTCTGTTGCCTTCTTGGGAGAGATCCCTGAGAATGACTGACATTTTGCATACTGGGGGCTCTGATCTCAGGGCAGTGGTGGGTTGCAGTCACCTCCTGAGGGGAACCCCAGGTGCTTGATCCTGAGTCTCCCCTCAAATGGACTTTTACTCACTCAGCTGCACTCACCCACTCATGCAGACTGTCTTTATGGACACTCGCCCTTGCATATACTTTCACGCTTCCACCGGTTCCATGACTATCTTGCCTCCTCTCCAGAAATATTATTTCTGGACTTCCTATATATATAGCTACTGAGGTGCAAAGAAGTAAAAACAAACAAATAAACAAGACTTGCTCAAGGTGATGATAAGCTAATAGATGGTGGAGCCAGAATGGACAGAGTCTAACTTCAGAACCAGGCTCCTAAGCGCCCCTCTGCAGTGTCTCCCAAGAGAGAAGAAAAAAAGATGGAAAATTTATTTTTGGATACGTTGAATTGGAGATGGCTGTGAATCATTCAGCTGAGAATTTGTAAACAGTTTAAACATAACTATGTTGTGTGAAAGAAAAGACTCAAGCATAATCATGATAGTTGAAGATATGTAAGTAGATGACATTTCACAGTAAGAGGACCTATAATGAGAAAAGGAACTATGGAGAGTATATTAGTGAAACAAATATATATCGACATGGCAAGAAAAACAAATCAGTAAAAGTGATATAACACCACATCAGGAATCAAAAATTTTAGAAGAATTTTTTAAAAAAGAAACCCAAATACACCAGAAGTTGGTGTCATGAAGAGCTAGGAAAACAGAGTTTATAAAAGGGTAAATGGTAAAAATACCAAAAGTAGTTGGACCTTTAAGTAATGTGAGACTAGAAAGAAATCCGTGGCAATTTTCACCAGATTAATTTTAGTAAATGAGAAGCAAAGCCAGAGTGAAGAGAGCTGAAAATTTATTTGTGGGGAATTGAGAAAATGGAGGCAACAGAAATCTTTCAAAGTATTTGAGGAGATGGAAATCCCCAGGGAAAAAATTATCAGGATGAACACAACTTGAACCTTTTTCTAAACTTCGTTTTCATAATTCCACAAAACTATCAATATTTCAGTGTCATAGATATCTCCAGAATTTTGAGAGTAGTCTATAACATCAATTATTTATAAAATCTATTTTGTCATAAAACTTTCAGCAATAATTCTTTCAGTTGTTTTACTTAAATCTCTCCCTTTGGAGTTTTATTCTTATTCTTTTACTACTTTAGAGAATAGTTGACTATCGTCCCTACTAATTTCCCATGCCTAGGAACATTGTTTTTTTTTCTACTAATTTAAGTAAACTTCTAGAGCTAAGAAAATGCTAACTGGAAAGAGCTTAAACTTAGTGGCCCATTATAAAGTTTTAATTTAAAAACTGAGAAACCAAGAGATTAAAACAACTTTAAAGAATGGGTAAAAGAAAGTAAATAGACATTTAGCCTTAATGGATTAAAGCAAATTCTTAGAAGAACAAAGTTTGATTACTTTGTGTAAAGATTATCGGAAATAATTAGTACATTGCCAACCAAACGAATACAAGTTTCTCTCTTAAATCGTTAAATTTTGCCTCTTTGGTTTAATATGTGATTAGATTGGTCAACTACAATTACATGAACATGAAGCACTGGGGTTTTTATACAAAGGAAAACCTATTTAAAAAATATTCGTGGAAGTTGACTTTTGTCTTATATTTTGATTTGAGAAGTTGGGCAAGAAAAGAAATGGCACTCACAAAATTTCCAACCTTATTTTCTTTGTTGTTAATCCATTATTTTATATATTTATTTATGATAATCAATTAGACTACAGCAACACAAATGAAAAACATTTTTTTTAATTCAAAAAAATCATGCAGTCAAAATGAAGGCAACAGGTTTTTTTTTTTTTAAATGAGAGATTTAATGTACACTGTAAAATGGAAGAAATGATAGTGACAAGCTAACACTGAAATACATAGATCTGCCCCCAGTACAGTCTATTGGACAAATTGAAAAAGGAAAACAAATTAAATCCCAGACTTAACTACATTAGCATCAACAAGAAAGTGATATGAAGTTGCAAAGGGTGTTGCTAAGACACAAACACAAGGGTGATGCTTGCCAATTGCATTTCCAAACAAGAATATCTAAGGGTCTACGTATAACAATTGTGTGTCTTCACTAGCTCTTGAGTTATGTCTGAACATCTGAAACTTCAGGAACAGTAAGGAGAAAATAAATAGCAATTTCTAAGAAATGAGTAAAGCAATTAGGAGACTTTTGTCAGTATTTAGGGGAGAAATGGAAGCGGAGGCTAGTGGTGGGAATTTAGATGAAGAGGAGCAATACTTGACATTAAAAATATATACCAATGGCAGTAAGCTATGGATAAAATGGGTTTGTTGTAGAAGAGGGGGATGCCAAGGAACTCTAAAATTCTTATCCTGGGTAATATTTGAAGGAAAATAGAGATGAGTTTATAAGAGATATCTTGAGTTGAAGATGCCTTTGGGAAATCTGAATGATGATCTATGGTAAAGAGTCCACACTTAAAAGTGACAAACATAATTGCTGATGTAGACATGCCAACTCCCATTATTAAACAATTTAGACCTTAATTTATGAATATAAACAGATTAGAAAGAAAATAGTTGTAAAAGAAGGAGATCAACCTGAGTAAGGCTTCTATTGAAAAAAAAGAGAGCCGGGCTCGGTGGCTCAGCCTGTAATCCCGTGCCTTTGGGAGGCTGAGGTGAGGGGATTGCCTGAGCCCGCGGGTTCGAGACCCGCCTGGGCAGTGAGACCTCATCTCTACAATAAATCAAAAATTCAGCCGGGCGTGGTAGCGCATGCCTGTAATTCCGGCTACTTGGAAGGCTGAGGCAGACGGATCGCCGGAGCCCAGCAGGTCGAGGCTGCGGTGGCCGGGAGCGGCCACTGCACTCCAGTCTGGGCGACAGAGTGAGACTCCAACTCAAAAAAAATAGAAAAAAAAGAAAACATTTTATAAAGAACTATAGTTTTTTCTCATTGATATTTTATTTATGCAGTGGATATTAGAGAAATAATCAATTTTAGGAAAATGGTAATACAAGTTTTCTTAAAAATGCATATGAAAACGTGAATTTAAAAACTCGACATAGAGTATAATGAAACAAATACTTCTAAACAAGGAAGAAATAGCATAGAGCAAGACATAGTGGAATTCTACTTGAAAAAAAGAGATAAAAGAGAAAGAAAATTTATAAAAAAGAAAGGATGGAATTTAGAAACGGATTATTTGTTATTTATGTATGTTTTCAGAGAAAAAGACTGAATCAAAGAGTACTTTGGAAGACCACTAATAATCAAAGAAATAAGAGAAGAAAACATCACACAAAAACAAAAAAATGATTCTGTGTTCTTTAGTCGCTAGAAAAGATTTACAATAAAACAGCTATACATTGACTAATGATATCTCATTTTCTGATAAAATTAGGCATTTCAGTGATCTATATCAAACCATGTCTGGCAGTCATTTTGTATTTTAAGTGAAGTGTTTTATTATATATATAAAGACAGCACAAATTAAAATAAATCTGTATACAAAATTTCTAATTATCTCACAGAAGTAAACAGCTCAAATATACAAAAACATACTATTTAAAAGCAAATTTATACTTTTATATTATACTAAGGTATAACATTAAAATTATGGGTTAGATTCAGTTCAAAATGAAAAACAACTTTGAGAATGTAGCTTTATCAAAAGAATGGATAAACACCAACTGTGGCAGTGAGTGGGTTACCTCAAGAGATATTTAACCAGGCAATACATAAACATTTAGTAGATATTTAGTAATCATATGACTATTAAGAAAATCCTGAAATTTTATGATATAGTACAAAATTGACTTGTCAAAATATTACAGTATTTATGTGTAAAGATTTTTCTGAGGGTTTTTGTGTATGTGTGTGTTTTAAGACTGGTATTGACTGGTGTGCATTTATAAGACTGGTATTGAAAAGCATTTAACACATGGCTGGGTAATGAGGGTCAACTAGTTTAGAAAAACCTAAATTTAAAAATGCCATGTGAATTTTCAAGAATGATTTAAGGTATTTGTCAACTATAGGAGTCTTTATATTTGTTCAACATATGACTTCATATAATACTAAGAAAAACTGCATTTTTTGATAGTTTTTGTGTTATCATTGCTGTCAGTAACAATGCCAGATAAAACAAAAAATAGCTCTTAATTCAAGGAAAGAATAATGAATACATCTTTCTCCTTCAGAGTTTAGATAAAATCCACTTCTCTATTACAATAGCGGAAAAGGATTAGAAGGACTATTTTCCCCTCTCAATTTCTTTTTTAAACTAAAATTGACCACTTCTGTATGAAGAATGTCAGACTAAGTGGATTATTAATATGATTTGGAATGTGGAATCTTTCCTTTTTATGATAAGATAAACTGACTTTCCTTGAAATGTGACCTTCAGCCTGGTATTCTTGGGGACTTGCAGTAATATGCAGACAAACCTGGGTTAATGACAACACTTATTCATGAAGTCATCTTAACAATCATTTCTTCCTTTGGCTGTTTTGTTAGTTACTCATCACGCAGCTTTCTGCCACTTGTAACTACCTAATACTACATGTTAATTTGTGTAACATTATATGTACCATCTACAGAACAAAAGAAGAGTGATATTATGCAAAGGATCAGTAAATGAAGTGAAAGGATTTAAAAAAAAACAAAAAGAAAAACTTTTCTTGGCCTCACATGCTTTATGGCTCCCATTTTCTTCTGCCTATTAAAATGTTACACAAAATAGTAGGCTAAATAAGACAGATTTCCAAGGAGATGAGCTATAAATTTCTTGACATATTATTTGATGAAGGTAAATAGTGTCATTTTCTACTTTATTAACTTCATGTGATATGCACTCTGATCTTAAAAATTTTATTATATTTGGAAGAGAGAGGAGATGGCTTGTTCAAAATCTCCTTTACCCATAATTTATAGGGCCTTCTATGACTGCTATGCATCTCAAACTCTGATCAGTTCATGTTATCATATATTTGGCTAATAGGGTATATTTTGGTTTGGTTTTTCTTTATCTAAAAATGTGACAAAATAAGACTAAGAAATGTCATCTTGAAGGGCAATGGAATTTGTGTATCATCAAACAGGTAGATCAATTTTTTTTTTCTTTTTTTTCTTGTAACAATTCATGTCTATGTAAAAGATTGTCATTATCCTAGTTCTGTCATAGCTTTTCTTCTTACTGTAACTTCTGGCATTTCCAAACAAAATGTGTGAATCTGACCTTGAAATTGTTAATCTTGGCTGTGTTTGCCACAACTTTATCTTCATTTCCTACCAAGCAGCCTGAGTAAGTAGACTGTGATGAACAAGGCAAAAGAACAGTTTTCAACTTATATTTTCTTGAGTCTAAGCAGTTGATTTACCTTTAAGTCCCTGGGAATTATTGAACAACGTGGCCATTAATATTAGTGAATATGTTTTTCCTTAATTAGGACACTGAATGTATATTTTCTACAGGGAGGAATAATTTTTCTAGTTCGGTGGTTCTCACAATTTATTATTTTCTGATGAGACACACTTGACAGATGATGCTCCCATGACCAACATGATCTCTCAGACTTATGTAGGATATTCCATCTCTTGTGGGAACTCGTTCTTTTGCACTCATTAATGAATGCCTAACTAAATGTCAGTGTACATGATACTATTATAGGAGTAACAACAAACAACTTTACTTAAATATGTTTTGGAAAGTAAATTAATGGGGGAAAGCAATAATTTATGCTCATTGGGTAACATACCTCTTTTGACAAAGTAACATTTCAGTGTCTTGGCTTGTGATTGAGAATTGCAGCTCTAGATGATCTCTAAGGTTGTAGATTTTAACTTGATGCTGAAAACTTCCTGATTGGTAAAATGGATTTCATTTAGTATCTTTTAAAAATATTGAATATACTCATAAAATGGGTAGTAGCTCATGCTAGGAAGATGGGAAAATGAATGTCTAGAATCTATACTTCTGGTGGTGGCAGCAGTGTAGACATGAAAGAATACTGACATTTTTTATTCCTTTGTTTTTGACTATACTAAGACTTTCTTTTTTTGAGTTGGAGTCTCACTCTGTCACCCAGACTGGAGTGCAGTGGCCACTCCCGGCCACCGCAGCCTCGACCTGCTGGGCTCTGGCGATCCTTCCACCTCAGCCTTCCGAGTAGCTGGAATTACAGGCCATGCGCTACCATGCCCGGCTGATTTTTTGATTTATTGTAGAGATGAGGTCTCACTGCCCAGGCGGGTCTAGAACCTGCGGGCTCAGGCAATCCACTCACCTCAGCCTCCCAAAGGCGTGGGATTACAGGCTGAGCCACCGAGCCTGGCAATATACTAAGACATTCAATGCCCAAAATGAATGTGGATTTTTATCAATTTAGAGGAATCTAAGGATACCATGGGAATGATTACTAAAAGCAAACAAAAGCAGCAAAAACATTGTTCCCCATTTATAAAAAAATAATTCTGACTACTAAAGAACCGATCTTCCTGAGTTATACATCAAATGAAAAATGCTTTTGAGTATTTGCTGACATTATTAGGTGCTGCGTTTGATTAAAGTTCTTTGACATTTTTTACTATGTCAGGTCACAATAAGTTGAAAGGTAATTTAAAGCAATTCTTTTCATTCTGTTTGATACACAATATAATGTGAAAGACAAGGAAATCGAAAGAAGAGAGAAGGGATTTTTACTCTTAGACTTCATGAGTTTATTAGCCTTAAAATCAATGTGCAAAATCATGGTCATATGCACATTTGGGAGAAGAAAAGAGTCCATAGTCTTCATTAGTTTCTTAAGTGGGATTCATGAGCTATTAAAAAATATATAAAGACCAAACATCACTTTAGAATGAATATTTTGTAATCACAATTTTGGTAGACTTTGAATGAAAAATATGTAGTTTGCTAAGTGTGATCACTCTTTAGTCATTCTGAGTGAATTAACCACAGTAATGTTTTCTCTAGTTGTAGGAAGTTGGACATAACACACATAATCACAAACATTTTGCAATGTTTGATATAAATAATTCTAGGGCTAGACATCTTTTGATTATTTTTCTACTGATGCATCTCTCCATTAAATTGAACCGGGAATTGGCAAACTACAGCCCAAGGCCAAATTTTGCCCACTGTTTTTTTTTGTTTGTTTTTTGTTTTTTAATAATATCTGCCAGCCAAGAAAATTTTACATTTTTAAAGAATTTGTGAAAAAAATGTAAGTGGACTGTAAAGCATAATATATATACTATCTGGCTTTTTATAGAAAAAACCTGCCATTGCCAACCCATAAATTAGACAACTCATTAAGTCATTTGAGTTGTCTTTAATGTTTATTGAAGGCTACCAAGTCCTTGGCCAAGTACTAGAGCTGGTGATACATCAGTGAACAAAAATGACCCAAATATCTAAGTTCGTGAATCTCACATCTACTTATAGGACTCAAAAAAAAGTTAGCAATTGAATATATTATGTAGTAAATTAGAAAGTAATGAATGTTGTGGGATAAAATATAGCAGGGTACGGAAAGTTTGGTGTGCTGAGGGGCAGAGGGGACATACTCTGAAATAAGATATTTAGAGTTTACATCACCAAGAAGGTGCTAGTGGTACAGTGTTGGAAGAAGTAAGATAGTGAGACCTATGGTAAGAGTGCAGTAAGCAGATAACCAGTGTGAACATCCTGAGGTGAGATCTTGTATTTGGGAAGATAGAAAGAATGAATAAGAGTTGATCTTGTATATTCATAAATCATGATTTAATACTCAGGGATAATTCATCTAAATCACGTTTAATTTTGGCACATATAAATCTATCTTTGTGTTATTAAAATTTGCTCAAGCTTAATGAGGCGTCTGGAATTTCTGATTTAAAATGTTATCCACAAGTGTGCTGACCTGGTAATTCTGCTAAGCTGCTCAGTTCCTAAGGGTGCATCACAATGATAAGGCATAGATGCGACTTTTAAACTGACATTAATTCTTGTATTTAAGATAGCACAATATGAAATAAATAAGTATAATTGCTGCAGGATATCTACTGGCATATATATGAGAAAAAAGTAATCATCCAACACAAAGACTGAATTAGTTTTTCTTAAGAATCATGCCTGGATGAATTGTTGAGGATTTGTGTGGAAGTCTCTTAGCTCTACACTCTCCAATCTAGTAGCTACTAGCAATATGTGACCATTGGAATATAGAGGTGGTTAAAATTAGACTCAGCTAAACATTCTGTTCCTCATTTGCACTAGTCAGATTTCAAGTATTCAATAGCCACATGTGGCTAGTGGTTACTGTGTTGGAAAGTGTTTACAGAACACTTTCATCATTGCAGGAAGATCTATTGGACAGGGCCTTAACAGAAATACTGAATATGATTACATTTAGAACTTCACTGATAACTTGCAATTGTGAATGTATAAGAATGAAAATGCCTCCAAAGTTATAAGTTTCAATTAAGGAAAAAATATATGGAAAAACAGGTCAATCGACTATGTAGTGCTAGATATTTTACAGATTGTAAGTCTTCTATAATTTAATGAATTAGGTTTAAAAGAGGAGCAATTTTCCAGTATCATCAAATTACTCTAATGACTTTTTCAAAAGTCCATCTAGCATTATTCTCTTTTCCCAGAAAAAAACAGAAAATTCAACTCTATAATTTTAAATTTTGCTATTGAAATGAGTTTGTTGACATTTATCTTCATTTAATCTCTAACTTCTGTTTTTTAATTAGAAGACTTTTATATGTTTACATATTTATATATTAATACACAGAAATGATCTTTAACTTAAAAATCTGGCCAGAGCAAATATAAAAAACAAAATATTTTGTATTTACCTGAAGATGGGCACTTCTATTCTTGACCTTTAGTGCTTGGTGTTTCAAGATAGCAGTTTGATTCCCTTAATTAAAAGAAGATAATTTTCTTACACCATAAATGAGGCCTGTAACAGAGTAGGAAGTCTTTTTGGCTCTAGATTAAAGAAATATAGACTTAAATATTTGCCTCCTGGGGATTCCAAAGACAAGGAAAGTAAAGCAAAACAAAACAAAACTTCAAAGCACCGACTCCATAGATTGTGATGGCCTTTAAAGAAACCTAACAAAGAGTAATGGCTTCATCTCAGATGTTCTGAAGTTCTTCAACTATTGCAAGATTTATTTAAAGTGAATAAGAAAAAGAGAGTGAGATTTTTTTTTTCTTTTTTTTTTTTTGCATATGGGGCAATTAAATGTCAAGGTCCTGATGTTTGTGGATTGGTTTGGCTGTGATCAGTGGCAATTTGTAACAGAATAAGGTTGATCAACTCAAGCTGAAAAGAATCTTATTTTTAGGAAAGTAACAAAGATGTACTGAAGAACTCACAGTTACCATTTTCTCAATTTTCTTTTCTAGCTTCATGAGAAAAATATAAAAACAAATGACAGTCTTATGTATGAAAGGCTAAGGAATGAAATAATGCCCTAAGGGACCTTAATGCACATGTACAACATTTATACATCGGGCTGCATGCTGTAGTTCACATTCAGGCTATTGCTTGATGTACTGAGAAACATATTCACTGGCAAATATTCAGAACCCTGATGATTTGATGTGAGAAAAATATTTTTATATTAAAATGTACATTTAATAAATTCAAAATTATGGCTGACCTGTCTTATGTGTTTATATATATATTTTTTCCCCAAACTTCATACAGTAAGAACTTAATGACTTTATAAACAAAAAAGAATACTGAAATGGAAGTATGTCATATTACAATTAAAAGTTTTGTTTATTTTTTGATGTATTTTTTTTGGTTGAAGCTTAGTAGAATATCTGGAAAAAATAACAAGGGCACAGATCCTGAACAATTCTGTGAAGCTCTACCATGATAGGGAAACTGATGCCACTTAACCATTGGACATACATTTCAAGGTGTATCTGAAATGTTTATATCACTAATATGTCCACAGATTCTCAGATAAATGGTCTTGGAAACATAACCTACCCAAATTTCCAGTGAAACTTAAAATAAAAAACAGAAAAAAAAAGATCAAACAAAATTTTTTAGCTAATGAGAATTTTTCCCTCAAACCTCACATCTTACCATTTCCTTGGTCAGTAAGATGTGTCTAAAGTATAAGAAACTCCTGATATTGTCATTGAAATGTGCTGTATTTATGCTGGATCTAAAATGGTCAGAAAAGAGGACAAATAGTCAGAAACAAGTGTGAAAAAAAGGAAATAAAAATAAAAACCTAATGCCTAGGTAGCTTGCACCCTATGGATTTAAGATGAAATCATTACAAAATGCTTTTGTTGCACTACAGAAGATAGTGGGAGAAAATACAGTCTTAATTCAGGTTGTGTAATCATTTTCTGTTAAATGTTTAGAAGTCCTGCTTTCTTCCACAGCACAACAATTACACAGCAGAGCATAATTATTTTACAGTCAATTGAGTGCACCAAATGGGCATATTTATGAAACCTGATTTATTCTTCATACCTGCAACAGTACATGGAGCGTGGCTTTACCTCCCACCAAACCTGCAGCCAGTAAAGCTGTCAGAAGGACTCTGTTTCAGCTCCAAAGTATAATAATTTAAGTTTGAGTGATCCTTTTGAATATTGGTACTGTACTTAACTTTTTTCTGATCAAGTGTACTGCGAAGAGTAAAGGGAAAGAAAGCAATGTGGTATCTGTGGAGAAGCATCATAAAAGTTTTATGGCTTTAGTTCATGCCCTGATTCTTGCTGTGGTGAGCAAGTACATTTTTCATTAGCCTATCCCACAAAGCAATAAGCCCGTCTACATTTAAGTAATGACCTCCTCCATATAAACTCAAGCTTGTTTTCCTTGTTCTTCAATAACCAATAATTATTTATGAAGGTTTGCATACTTACCCAAGGTCGTACAGGCATTTGGCCACATTATGATCTTTATAAGAACTTTTCTGAACATGTTATTTCCAAGTTTTTGAAAGAGATTACCCCTTCTCTTTTTTTTTTCCCCAAACATTTGTGCAATTTTCAAAGCATCGTCTGTTTGCAGTGGTGACTTTATCGTACTTGATTTACATGTTTTACGTGGCCTCAAAAAAAAAAGAAAAGAAAAGAAAAAAAAAAATCCAGACTGATGTTCTGGGGCTATTTCAGAAGTCACAGAATTACGTTATAAGTGATTTTGTTGCATTTTCTGATTAATTACATGCACCTTACATTTTTCTATTAAGTACTTCACTTTAGCCAATTGTATAAGTATATACAATCTTTTGATTTCATTCACGATTGAAGGGAGATAATTATTCAGAATTATTGAGACCACTGTGTGGTCTCTGGTCTGTCTGTAACTCTTTGTCTACAGTGTCTGAGCACAACTTAACACAGGGACTATTAAGCAAGATTTCTCTCTCTGCTTTTGGCTTCCAAATGTAAAAAGAGTTTTCACTCCTTTCATACCTGTGCACAGCAGCTCATGTTGATGGCCTCTAAGCGCAGTAAACTAACACATTAGGGTAAACAGATGTTTTCTCTATTAACAGTATCAACCATCTGGCTGCAGTCCAAATCAAATCAGAGGAGCAATTTCAACTGGCCTGCCTGTTAATGTGAAAACTGACTAAACTGTCTCTCCTGCTAATCTGCCCATCCTGAAGATGATGTTTCTTCCAGTGTGTGATTCATGAAAGAACAGGAAGAAGAGAGATCATTTCAGAGATTTAATTAATTCATAGTTACAATTTTATTCAATTACCTGTTTAAAATAGAAAATGTACAGCATTCTAGATGCTAACGTCTATAGTGAATATGATGTGAGGAATTAGGGAAAACAGAGACATAAATTTTCTTAAACACTGGAATCCACTGTGGTATCTAATTTAATCTTTATTTAAAGTGCCCCAGTTCCTGGGAGACCATGAAACTAGGTTGCAGAATGCCTACTAAAAAGTAAAGAAATGAAAGCAACTTTTGCTAACAACACATAGAAGCATGATCATCTCACATATTATTTATTTTAGTCACTGAATATTATTTTTCTCAGATAGAAATGTCTTAATTCTTTTTATCCTCTACTTTATAAATGACTAGAATTATATGAATATAATATTAATGTTGACTTTGTGCCCTTAGTCATGACCAAATTAATTTGAATAAAATAAAAAAAGTTATGATATATAACAATTTTATTTACAGATGCAAATTTCTCAAACAAGATTTAGAAAAATAGTTTCCTTAGTTTATTCATGGACATTTGGGATACTAACCTTTGTAGAATTTCCATTTGTCCTTACCTATTAGTCAATTACTTGTCTCTAAATAATTTTAAATTTCTACCACCATATTAGCTATCTGCAGTGGAGAACTGAAACCCAAGAAGAAGAACCATTTTTATTAATGAATTATGGGTCTTTCTGGTCTAGAAATTATTTAACTGATATTGACCTATAAAAATGGCATCTTCATGTGACTAAACCTAATACACATATTTTTTGCTCCTTGTTGGAGAAAACTTATAAACTCTAAGAATGATTAGAAGTTGTGTTTTATGATATCTAAATTCAAGTTTATTTTAAATAAGCCTGGTTTATTAAAAAATACATGGTTTTCTAGTGATTCCATAGGATTTCTTGTATGGATCAAGTAACGCAGTGCGATGAATGCTCCCACAAAGCATGTTGCCTAACATGGAGAGAGCTTCAGGAGAGGAGATTTCAAATCCTGAGGCTAATCCTAACTTAGGCACTTGCTAGCTGTTCATTTCTTGAACAAATATGTAGCCAAGCTCCTTTAAAAAATTATTAAAGTGCTTACTATGTGCCAAGTAATGTGTTCAGTATTTGATACACTGTAATTAAAAAAACAAACTGACATAAGTTTTGACCTCAAAGAGCATTGAGTCTTGTGGAGAAAACAGATGCAAGTTGGCAACCAATCAAATGAATATAATTAAACACTGAAATCCATGCTATGAAGAGAAAGAATAAAGTGATTTGACAGAAGATAACAAGACTTGGGTTTTTAACACATTTATTGTTGGTGGATTAAACAGAGCTTCTCCGAAGTAGAGGCATTTAAACTGAGATCTGTACTGGCAACAGATCTGTACTGGCACAAGGGTGGGATCTGCAGACTCTGGGCACTGCTAGGGGAGGGAGGGAGAAAGGAGGGAGGGGATCACAACACCTGGCAACATACCGCGTACCTGGTCCACTATCAAGGGGAGAGAGGGCCAGCTAGAAGCCAAACATCGCCTGCATGCATCTACTTATGTAGTAAATCCTCACTTGTACCACAAAACTCTAAAATAAAATAAAAAAGAAACTAAGATCTGAAAAATGAGGGCAGTGCTTTGGGAAGTGGGAGGAAGAGTGAGGCAATGAGAGTGAAATCGGCAGCCCCATGACAAGAAAGAGCTAAGCAAGTTAGAAAATTGACAGAAAGAAAATATGTTACCTTTTGATAAGATTCTTAAACCTACCAGAAGCCTGACATGGGGATCTAGAAAACAGGTCTAATATGATGTAACTCATATACTTGTCTTGGGAATAATGATACCTAATGTTTATTGAGCAGCAATTATTCACTAGATACAATATGAAGTGCCTGTCCTGAATTTACTCATTTGGATCTTATAACAAGTTAATCTTATAATCATCTCTCTTTTTTTAGATGAGGAAACTGAGATTTTTTTTAGAAATTACATCGTTAATAAGTAGCTATGAGAGTAAGATTTGCATCCTCAAGATACCATCCTCTTAGCATTAGCATTACACTCTTGGAATGGCATGACTTAGACATGTCAAGCACACAGTATTGCTCTTTTAAGTTTAGAAGTTGTCATTAGTATTTTATATGAAATATATTAGCCTAACCCAATATTGACCTTTCCTACATATATGAAATTGTTTTTTAAATTTATTTTCTAAATAAAATAATTTTGAGAGCGAAAGTGTTTAATTACCTGGAGAGTAATTAAACTGACTGTACTGGTCAAACTGGGAAATAAACGTATTATACATTAATTGTTAAATTGCCATCATTGACTTTAGATCCTTCTTTCAGTGGACAGCTGAAGGACTATGGCTTCATGAATTTCTTAAGCTGAAAAGGAATTCTAGTTGCTTGTTTTATAAGTAATTTATTTTTAAGACCTGGAGTAGTGGAGTTTCTAGTTTAAGGCTAGAGGTGGCTAGTACCAGAGCTAGATTAGAAACCATGTCTTCGTTAGGGCTTTTATTAAAAAAAGTACTACAGATTGGGTGATTTATATGCAATAGAAACTTATTTCTCACTGTTTTGGAGGCAGGAAATTCAAGATCAGGTGCTAGCATGGTCAGGTTCTGGTAAGGGCCCTTCTTGGGTTTGCAGACTGCCCACCTTCTATTGAATCCTCAAATGGTGGAAAGAGCTCCAGAGAGCTCTCTGGTTTCTATTTTATAAAGATGCTAGTCCTGAAGGACACACCCTCAAGACCTAATCAACTTCTAAAGACCCTACCTCCTAATATCATCACATTGGATGTTAAAATTTTGGCATGAATTTGGGGGGGACACAAGCATTCACTTCATTACGCAGTGAGTTTTTAAAAGTCAAGGCTGCTTTAAAGCAAATGTTTATTTCCTTAGCTGAAACCAAATGGAATGCATAGAACCTTTCTGTTCTACCATATACTGGCAGGATTTTTAAAAAATTTAACTAATGACCTGCATCATAGGACTAGTTGGGATTCAAGACCAATCCTAGAAATATTTTAGAGACCAGTTCTGATCAGTATCCTGGGATGTGGAATGAGCGTACCCAAGACATAGGTTGTTAGTTTTGACCTTGTTATTAATTGGTTAACTTAATAGCCTTTGACTAAATAAAATCAGATAAATAACTTACTCTTTATAAGCGTCAGTTTTCTCACACTAAGAGAGAGAAAGTGAAAAAAATTGCCTTTAAAGTCCTTTGTACTTGAAATTTTATGAGAACAACAGTCTGCATTTGGGAAGAATAGTTAGCAAAGGGAAAAGCAAAGAAACCAAAGATGGCAAAATTCAGTTTTGCTAAGGGCTAGTTCTAAGTCTATTGCATGGAAAAATCACACAGTTCCTCAACTGGATTAGTGAGTAGGTAGATAGAGTTATTGATTAGGACGCTAGTGATTATTCAGTAAATTATGCATGACTGAGTATAAGTAGACCAACAGGATACTTTTGGATGGTTTCCCACAAGACAAACTAACCTTGACAGCTCATTTTCTGGAATCATGTGTAACCACTCAGGGATTTACAAATGGGCAATAACGGGTACTTAACATTTTTAATTCTAAAATAAAGGATAACTAAGAGATTGGAAAATGAATTCTAACATTATGGGAATTTTTAAAAAAGTAATTAAGGTCTTGAGACTTCCATTGTTCTTTATATTTTCTAAATAATATGGAAGTTATTGCTAACTATTTTTACTATTTGATATTCGGTAATAACAGTAAAAGAATACAGGTAAATCTTTAGGCATTCAGTTCTGGACTCAAATAGGCATGTTTAAATCCAAGAGTTAAAATGTAATTCTTTAATAATATTTGGCAAGACTTATTTCTACATTTGTAAAGTACAGCTATTACTATTTCCTGATTTAGAGGATTATGGTGAGAATCAGTTGAAATGATGCCTATAGAGAGTTTATTCACCCTTATTGTACTTCAGCTACACTGGCTTACTTTCCATTCTTTTACACTCTATTCACCTACAAAGAATGTGAAAAATACTGTAAATTGACTCATTCAACTCTACTTGTCTCCCTTGTACGATACATTTCTTTAAACCAAAGGAGAAAATGCTAAGCACTATATTTCTTAGATTCCAGTGCATCCAAGATTCCACATGATGAGACTTACTTTCACCAAATAGATACACATGTAAGACTAAGAAGGCAAAATTAAAAAAAAAATGAGAGAAAAAGGCTAGTTATTTCTTTTGATAAGCACAGGCTAGGAGGCCTTTTGTTCCTGCAATATTTGATGAGAAATCTCCTGTCTGACTCATGCTTTTCATGGCATCGGACTGCAGATGGGAGCATCAGAAGTGTCTGGTAGTAGGGTTGATTATATCTTCTGATTATATCTTCTACTTTGACTGTTTATCATCAACTTTAATTCCCTGGACTTCCCCAAAAATTCTGTTAGTTAGTAACAGGCTGTAATAAGTGCTTTCCTACTTATACCCACTAGAGCAGACTGTTGTTTGCAACTAAAAATCCTGAAGGAATACAGAAATTTTGAACTCTAAAGAGCCTCATAAGGTCCCTTATAAGGTAATAATTATTCATATGTGCAGTCATTCAAAATAATTGTTAAACATAAGGCACTGAGTTCGATGCTACAGCTATACTAGCAAACATACACAGAAATAAAAGTTAAAACCTGTTGAGAGAGATAGATTTTTTTTTTTTTTTTTTTTGGAGACTGGAGTGCAGTGGCTGCTCCTGGCCACCGCAGCCTCGACCTGCTGGGCTCCAGCGATCCTTCCGTCTCAGCCTTCCAAGTAGCTGGAACTACATGTGCGCGCTACCATGCCCAGCTAATTTTTTGATTTATTGTAGAGATGAGGTCTCGCTAAGTTGCCCAGGAGGGTCTCGAACCTGCAGGCTCAGGCAATCCACTCACCCAGCCTCTCAAGGCACAGGATTATAGGCTGAGCCATGAGCCCGGCTGAGAGATAGATTATTAACAACTAAGTATACAGATAAATATATGCTCAAATAGTAATTGTGCTATGAAGAAAAATGATAAGATGAAGTTATATAATAAAAAGGAAGTCTTATTAGAGCAAAAGAGATCGGAAGGAGGAAAAGAAGCCAGTTAGTAAGAGTGGAAAAAGTATCTCTAGGTCTGGAAGTAAAAATTATGTTTGGTACATCCAGAACTTCTGGAGAATTTTATATCTATCAGTTCAATAACAAATAGTTAAATAAAAGCCTGATTAAATGAATAAAAACCTACGGTTTGGCAGTAATAGATGAATATTTACCTTATTAATAAAATGTAATTCTGATGACATGACAAGAACAGCAAAAATGACATATTTCTAAAAGCTGGCTTCCTACTTAATGGTTTTTAAATACTGCAAAAAGCTTCTTTTTTCTTCTTAAAGAAAAGTGACGATTATTTCTAAGTCAACTAACTTCTCTATTAACATGATATTTGCGTCAACGCATTCTTTTATTAGAAATTGTATGATATATCTACAGTGGTGAAATTTCTAGGACTGAATATGATAGCAAAATAAAGTGAGGAACTAATATAATTATAAATAGCAAAATGAGGAAGTTAGAGAATATAAAATGATCAAGTATTTTAATGCTATTATACAGTCTCTGTCAAGCAGACTGTGATTATTCTATCTGTTCTCTGTTATTTTTCTTCTATCCCACAACTAATATTAAAGATTAATTTTGCTTTACTGTATTAATTTACCTCTTCCAAGGGCTTACTGCTCTTAAAGTCTAAAGTGATGTGCTGAAGAATCAATAGTTAGTTCCTGTAGTTTTAATGAAACAGACCTATATCCAACACAATGGGGAGCAAAGTGGATCTTTAAGCATTTTGAAGGCCATTTCTTATTTTGATTAAATAGTGTGAAGTATTTTTGGTGTTCAAGGTTCAGATGTGTCTTCAGGATCAAGGAATATTTTCTAAGCTTGGTATGTTCATTTGCATGTGAAACAATCCCCTTTCTAACTTTTCTTTGACTTGTACCTCTGTCCAGCTAAACCTGGCAGAGTGTTTTCTGAATGGGCACACTGCCATCATGGCAGATGGACCAGGGGCAGGCTAGTTCAAGAGCCAGGATGTATGTTGTATTTGACTAAGAAGGGCACATTGACTCCAGTGTGTGTGGAAACAGCACTTGGTGTATAATCTCCTTCCCTATGGCTGAGGGGACATGACCTACCACTCTAGCTGAGCAGTGAATTAGCTTTGTAGTCGAAAACATTTAAGCTTAATCACTGCAGATCTACTACCCAGAAAGTTAAGGCTAGAATTTAGGGTTTGTTGGAGGAGAGAAAAATGTAAAGCTTTTTTGCCTAGATGTTTTTTGAAGAAAAGATTGGATATAGATATTTCTTCAAAAAACATATCATCATCCACAAATACCATATTGATCATTTACTCTGTTCATGCTACTTGTAAGGTAGTACATCTTATAAACAATCTTTCAGAGAGAAGATTTATGGTTTTCCTCTTCACATAAGCACAAGTACATTATCTGAGCAATAGCAATTTTGTATTTTATATCTCTTTCATTTTTATATAACCTAGTAATATATCTCAAGCTCTCCTTTTCCATTTCTTCAATGCCACCTTTTCTCTTCACTACCTTATTGTAATTTATATTAAATATCATCATGAATGAATGCTTTGAGAAACACTTTAAAAATAATTATCCACCTCACTTCCATATTTTTAATTCATTTCTTTTATGATCTTTGCCAATGATTACAAATACGTGGTTAAAAACATTAAGATTATCTTTAACATTAACATCTTTTAGTTCTAATAAGATATAAGAGTATATGTAATCATTCTTCCAATTTGCCAATTATATCAGCAATATACCTTTTTATTTAATCCCCTCTTTCCACATTAGGATAACAAAAATTAATACATTTTTGTTATCCTAATTCTTAGTCTCATCACATCTCACCTGGACCAGCAAAATACTCTCTTAAGTACTCAAATAATGGCTTTGAAGTCAGGCAGCTCAGGTCACAATCCTAGCACAGTCATTTAATACATGTTTCATCCTGCAGAATTTACCTAAACAATGCTTATTCTAAGGAATAAAGTGACATTACCCAAAGAATACGGATATAGGTAGATATTGTCTATAAGAAATATTTACTTTATTTCTCATTACCAACATCATTACTAATGTATTTTTTGGTTATCCTTCAATCAATATAATAATTTGTTGCTCAATTTCAAGTTCTCTCAGAAATCACCACACTGTCTTCCAAAGAGGTTGTACTAGTTTGTATTTGTACCAGCATCTTGCCAGCATCTGTTGTTTGTTTTATTAATGATGGTCATTCTTACTGGGGTTAGGTGATATCTCAACGTGGTTGTGATTTGCATTTCTCGGATGATGAGTGAGGCTGAGCACTTTTTCATGTATTTGTTGGCTGCATTTATATCTTCTTTTGAGAAGTGTCTATTCATGTCTTTTGCCCACTTTTTAATAGGGCTGTTTGTTTTTTTTTTCCTTTTGACGCATTTGAGTTCCTTGTAGATTCTAGATATTGGGCCTTTGTCAGATATACAGTTGGCAAATATTTTTTCCCATTCTGTGAGCTATCTCCCTGCTCTCTTGATGGTTTCTTTTGCTTTGCAGAAGCTTATCAGTTTGATGTTTGTTATGGTACGGGCACTTAGCGTTTTGATCAGGAATTGGCTGTCAGGTCCAATTCCCATAAGGGTGTCTCCTGCTTTTTCTAAGATTCTTATAGCTTGAGGTTTTACTTTTAGGTCTTTGATCCATTTAGAGTTAATTTTTGTGTATGGTGATAGGTAGGAGTCCTGTTTCAATCTTCTGCATGTGATCAGCCAGTTTTCCCAGCACCATTTACTGAATTGGTTCTCCTCTTCCCAGTGGCTGTTGGAGGCTTTGTCAAAGGTGAGTTAGTTGAGAAACTGAGACTTTGCTTCCAGAATCTCTATCCTGTTCCATATGACCCAGCAATTCCCCTATTGCAATATACATGAAGAAATTCAAATCATTCTACAAATAAGATACCTGCCCACGCATATTTGTTGCAGCTCTATTCACAATAGCAAAAGCATGGAACCAACCATATTGTCCATCGAAGCTGGACTGAATAAAAATAATGTGGTACATATAGACAATGGAATATTATGCAGTCATAAGGAAGGACAAATATGTGGACTTCACAGCAACTTGGATGGATTTAGAGTCTATCATACTCAGTGACCTATCACAGAAACGAAGAACAGAGTATCGTATTTTCTCACTCATAAGCGGAACTTGAACAATTATCATAATACTACTAGAAAGGAATTGGCAGTAGAAGGAAACTGACAGGGGGGAGGGGGGTGGGATTGGCAGTTGAGGGAAACTGTCAGGGGAGGTGTGCATAATCAACATTTGTATACCTAACTCTGAACGGTACCCCATATCTTTAAAAATAAATAAATAAATAAAAATAATAATTTGTTACTCAGATGGCACACATAGCCATATCATGACACTCTCACTTCTCACTTCAAATTTATCTAAGAGACCCCTCACCTCATTTTTACTAATGAAACTTTAGTATCTTAGCATATACTGCAAGAGATAGTGAAGTTTGGGAGTCTAGATAGTTTGATTTAGATCTCAGCATGGCCATTTAAAAAAAAAAAGTTGGTTGGTGACTTACTTCATACCTGGAATTTTGCTAAAGGCTGAAGATAGGAAAGACAACCAAATCAATGCAATCATTCCCTATGATGACTTTTTAACCTTTACTCACTTAACCACTCTGAGATCTGGTTTCTCCATTTATAAAATAATGATAATGGTAAATAGCTTTTGTGCTTGTTTGACAAGTTTAATGTGTCAATAGTAGATGTGATTATTACTATTACTTAAAGCTATTCTTAGTGATATTTAAAAATAATCAAATTGAATGTAGAATCAGAAGTTAAAATTCATAATGTTGAGAGAACATCACAGATGAAAGGAAACAACCAATGCTTGAGCATCACGTCTACACTCACAGCTGTAAAAGTAGTCTTCTTTGAACATACACCTAGCAATCAGTTTTTGTTTGTGAGTTATTTTTTAAATACAAACACCACTAATATTTATATATTTATTTTCCACTAACAAAATATACTGTTTTCATTTAATATTTCAGTATTAGTAAATTTACATGTTGTTTTTATTTTATAAAAAATACAATATAATATAATTTTGATGTTTCCTTTTCTTACTCAAAGTTTATTGTTGGATGAATAATATGCCCATGGTGAAACAAGCTTTGGGGGGTGACACATTTCACACATACATGCAGACACCCAATTATCATGCTAATGAATGACAAAAAAAAAAACCCAACAAAACCAAAACCAAAAAACTAATGTTTCCTTCAGGTAAACCAATGGATCATTCTGTCCCAAACTTTTGGAGGACACTGGCCCAAGCACACTGCCCTTTGAAAGTTGGAAGGAGTGGATCCAGGAGAAATTCAGATTACATAGAGCTATGAGAATAAACAAGGCAAAAGATTTAAAGGGAGGAATGGACCCGTCAGAACAGGAGGAGTAGAAGGAAAGAGGAGTTTAAGTAGGGAAAATAAGCAAAATCATTTTTTTCACTTATATGGCATAGGATTAAAATAGTCCCTTATGTAGTGGTTTTCCTTTTAAATTTCCAGACATGATTTCAATTCTTTATTTCACATTCTGTTACTGTGAAAAGATTGTTCTTAAATTTTTAGACAAAGGCAGGGACAGTAAGAAGTTGATCAATTCTTTCAAAGTCAAGTTCTCGTCAGAAGACCTAGAACTTTAAGTCTGTATCACTACTACTTCAGAACAACCCTATCAGTGGTGGTAGTCATCACTGAAAACTAGGTATACTATGATGATGTTATGACACAGTTATAATTTACATTTATTCATGGGATTTGGTTCATCTTTGAAAACTAGGTATACTATGATGATGTTATGACATAGTTGTAATTTACATTTATTCATGGGATTTAGTTCATTAGCATGTGTTTCCCTCATTAGATTATCAATAGGGTAGTGCCTGAAAAATTCTGGTTACTACTGTATTCTCTTCTGTCTTCTACCACAGCTCCTGATACTTTTCTTGTCAAATCTACTTTATAATTAAAATCTAAATTCCTTATCATGACCTACAAGGTTAATATATCTTACTGTGATCATATCTCCTACTAACCCCCTTTTTCTCTGAAACTATAATCATGCTTGTCTGATCACCATTACTAGAAAACACACTCGTGCCTCATTGCTTTGCATTTCTGTTTCCTCTGCCTGGGAGACTCACTCCCTAGATATCTGCATGACTTATTCCATCATTTGCTTCAAGTCTCTGCTCATATATCAGTTATTCAGAGAGGACTTCTCGGACCATACTATTTAAACTAGTTCTATCTGTCACTCTACTTACTTAGCTGCTTTATATTTCTTCATATATTTTTAATTATTTTATTCAAAATATATTTTTGAACACATACTGTATACTAGATATTTATCGTGACACTGGGGTAAAATATACAAACACATGCAAAAATTCCTGTCTTCATGGAGATTAAATTCTGACATGAAGATTGATATTATCAAAGGATACAAATAAAATATATTATAATTATGTTAGTGAGCATGAACAAAATAAATGAGGGCAGGGGACAGGAAACGTTGGGTGGCCAGGAAAACCCTCATTAAAAAGTAATACTTGAGTTAAGACCCACAGACTGTGAGGGAGAAAGTTATGCAAGAATGTGACTGAAGAGCTTTCCAGAAAGAGAAAACAGTTATTGAAAAAACTCTGAATTGGGAGTTCAACAGGCTTAATCCAGAGTCACAAAAGAGGCGACTATAGCAAGAGCAATGATTGAGAGGGGAATATTAATAAAGTAAGAAAAAGATATGTTTGGATTGTGCAGAGATTTGTAAATCATAGTAAAAATGAATCATGGTGCTTTGAGAAGATAGAGTTTTGAACGGAGAGAAAACGTGGATCTCTTAAATTATTTAATTCTTAAATATGAAGAACAGAATGAAGAGGGGCATGGCAGTTATGAGAAACTTACAGTAAGCCAGCAGGTAGTGATGGTGGCAACAGTAGAAATGGTAAGAAGTAATGATACTGTAGATATACTTGAATGTAGAACCAATAGATTTGCTGATGGATAGGAAGTGGAGCTAGATATGAACATGAGAAATAGAATACCCAAAAGTAAGAAACTTTCATTCACTGAGATGGATTGGACTGTGATAAGAACAGATTGTGGAGTGTAGTGATTTGATCACATTTGGGATGTTCTCCAATATTATGTCTTCTCCTTCTGGAAAAATAATAGGATTGTACTTACCTACAACTTTGGGAATTTAACATGTCCACTTATTATTTTAGCTAATAAAATATATATGGAAGTGATGGATGTCATTTTCAATTGGAAGATTTTAAGAACCTGTGCATGATTCTACAAACGTGCACAGCCCTTTACAGACTTGATCATGGAGATAGAAGTTAAGATAGAGGTACATGAGATAAGGTGCATGATAAAGTACATGAGTTGCAATAGTGCTTCATCTGTGCACATGAATAACTATAATTATTTTAGCCCTCTGCCAATCCATGTTGGAGATATAGCAAAGCTAAAATAACCTTTCATTATGCTAAATCACTAAGATTTGGGGGGCAATTCACTACTGCAGCACTATCTAGCTTATCTTGATTGATTCTGAGAGAGCACAGCAGAAGCTAAATTTTGGAATTGTCATGTTTGTGATGTTATTAGATATATGAGTGCAGATGTCAAGATGGATATGTCTGAATTTTGAGAGACAAGACTGGAGATATAGATTTGGGAGTCATCAGGAAATAAATCACTTTTATGGAATAGTACTGGATGAGATCACTAAGGGAATAATGTAGAGAGAGGAAAAATAATCTAAAACCTGAATTCTGAGCATCCTTGGGCTACGGAGATCAAAAAGGAAGAAAGGAACCAGTAAGGAAACTTCAAGGAGTAAGTAGTAAGGTAGCAAATTTTTGTGTCACAGATGTCAAATAAAGAGTTACAAAGAGAAGAGAATAATAAACTGTGTCAAATGCTGTCTTGGGATTAGGTAAGATAAAGAATTAAAACTTACCACTGAATATAATAAAATGAAAGTTGTTTGCAAGTTTGAGAAGATAAATTTTGGTGCCATGGTGGGAACAGAAACTAGATTCTCTAATTATATTACATTCTGATATTTGCCTTATCTATTACTACCTGATATTTACTCATTCAATCACTTAAATTATTTGTCCATCCTACTAGAATGACCCCAGGGTCTTTGTGTTTTTGTTTACCTCTATATTTTTCTTATCTCTGTATTTTGTTTACCTTTGTGTTTCCAATGACTGTAATAGTTACTCAATAATTACTTGCTGAAATAATGGATACAAAAGACCAGAAAAGGTTGAATAAATAAATAAGGCCAGTAGCAAGCATAAATAACTACTCTGTTACACATTTTTAAAACTCCAGCACATTGAATATTTTTAATAGTACTATTTCTAGAATTTGTCAGCAGGCTACCACATCTTTCTTATCATACCCATGGTAAAAATTATGAATTCACCATGGAACTTTTAAAACTAGTCTAGATGTGTTGTAATCCTTCTAAAACTGTTGCTGAGGTAGTCACAACCAGTTGGCTGGAATCAGCATATTATTTAAAACGTATTTATTGAAAGTATACTACCTGGAAATAGGTGTTCCAAGTAATTGTAATACATGACAAACAAAAGCAATATAAGTCTCTAACATCATTCAGTTTATGACCAGCTGGGGACAAGAGACAACAAACTAATACATATTAGCTAGCGATCAGGGGCTGTCTGTTATGTATAAGATGGTGTATCATTTGAAGCATACAATAGCTATTGTAACAGATAAGCCTTGAAATTTCAAGGCTTATTCAAAGATACATTTCTTGCTCATTTACAAGGGCAAATGGTGGTGACAGTGAGGTGCTCAGTTCTTTTAAGTAATTAAGAGACCCGGACTAATAGGTACTCTCCTATCTTCAAAATGTGGCTTCCAAGTCCACCTTGGACATAAAAATCTAGATGGCAGATACAGGAAGACAGTGTAGAGATCTCATAGGAGATTTCATCGGGTAGGCATAAAGTAGTGGGTCTCACTTTTGTTTTCCCTCATTCCCCTGTGCATTATTCAATTACATGGTCTCACTAGATGCAAGGGGTGTTGGGAAATATAGTCCCTGTCTGAGCAGCCACTTGCCAGCAACATCATGAAAGAGGAAAACCATCTGTGGTAGAGAGCTAGCTCTCTTTGCTACACTAGGTCAGGAAAGTTTTGGCTGAGAGGTTAACATTTGAGCAGAGACTTGAAGGAAATGATAAAGTAAACCGTGCAGTCCCCTCAATGAATACATGTCAGGTAGAGAGAATAACAGATGAAAAGATCTTGAACAGGCAGTAGGAGGGTTCTTTTGGAGCAATAGCAAGAAAGTCAGTGCAGTGGGTGTGTAGTGTCCACAGGAGAACAGGGGGAAAATCAGAGGTCACTTGTTCAGATCCTAGAACCTAATTACCGATGACCAGAATTTTAGCTTTTACTCTGAGAAAAGAAGCCCTAGAACATTTTAAAAATATGCTACACCATTTTAAAATGGCATAATGTCATTTTGAAGAGGATTACTCTGCTAGTGAGAACAGATTATAGAGGCACGCGAGCAGAACCAGGGAGAAGAGTTCTGGGGCTGCTTCAGTAGCCCAAACAAGAGACAATTGTGGCTAAGAACAAGCAGGTTGGATTGACTGGAGGTAGTAAGAAGTGGTTAGACTCTGCAAACAATGCATATGTTGTAGAATCAGCATTTTCCTCAAACTTTTTAACCCAACATTTTAAACATGGAAATTTGGAAACTGTAAACAAGCATGTAGTCTTCACCTAGATTCACTAATTGTTATTACTTGCTATACTTGTTTTGTCTTCCTTTGATTATCTATGTATTTAGGGATATACACAAATTCAATTATTTCCCTCAACTCTTTTAAAAGTAGTTTGTGGAAGAACAAGGCATGTCATTTCTTAATGCTTCATGGTGCACCCCATAAAGATAAGAAATTTAGCATACATTACAATTATACTGGGAATATTTTGAAGGTAGAACTGGCATCATTTCCTGATGGGATTTAAGAAAAAGGCAGAATCAAAAATGATTCCAAAGATTTTGACAAGAACAACAGGAAGAATGGATATTCCATTTGCATTGAGTAGAAAATGTGCAAATTAAGCAGTTTGGGGTCAAAGAGATTAGACTTCCTATAATTATTTTCTATATTTGGTAGAGGCAGGTCATAATCTGAAATGTGAGGTGTGAAAAATTTCTTGAACTCAATAAAATCTTGCATAGGGCAACATAAAGCTGCAAGACTTAAGTATCATAATATTTTTAGTAAAACAATTTTTATAGGAGTCCCATATGGAGAATGAAGGTATACCACTTGGTGTGCTTTAGTAGCAGAATATCTCACTCAAACTGCCAGAAAACTTTTGACAAATTTTAAGTTTTAATATGAAGAAGTACAGAGAAGAGCAGTTTCCAGAGTTGCTTGAGTTAATGGGTAGAACTGGAATTATTTGTAGCTTTCTGTTCTGTCATTTTATTGTAGACCACTTTGATATTGACTCCCATTATATTCTTTGAATGTACCTAACACAAAGGAATGATAAATGTTTGAAGTGACGAATATGTTAATTACCTGCTTTGATCGTTATACATTGTATACATGTGTTGAAACACCACACTGTATCCTCTAAATATGTACATTTATTGTGTGTCAATTAAAAATAACAATAAAAGCAAAACCATAAAAATAACCCCAACTACTAGTGATTCCTAAGTTAAGGTTTATGTGTTCAGTGGAAGAGCAAGCAAAAAGGCTCTATCCCAAACATGGATTATAATTTTCTCTTTTAGGTATATTTGGTCCAATAGAATTTGTCATTCCAACAATCACAGTCTCCAGGATCTCTCTGGAGATGGGGATGACTGAGATACCTAATAATCAATAAATCAGAATTTGTGACGTAGAAGAAAAGGTAGGCAAATAAAAAAGACAATTATCCAAAAGGCTTTCTTACCTTACCCACACAATCCATTCCTTGAGACAACCACTTTTCATTTTTCACCATAGATTATTTTTGCTTGATCAAGAATTTTACATAAATTGAACCATATGCTATAAACACATTTTGGTATAGCTTCTTTGGTTCTGCATATCTTTGGAATTTATTTATGTTTTATTGTTTGTATATACACCCACACAATTTATATATATATCTTTTTATGTTGAGTAGTACTATACTGTTTGACTATACCATATGGACATTGGGATGTTTACAGTTTTTGGTAATTTTTTTTTTTTTTTGAGTTGGAGTCTCACTCGGTCACCCAGACTGGAGTGCAGTGGCCGCTTCCGGCCACTGCAGTCTCACCTGCTGGGCTCCGGTGATCCTTTCGCTTCAGCCTTCCAAGTAGCCGGAATTACAGGCATGTGCTACCGGAATTACAGGCATGCGCTACCACACCCGGCTGATTTTTTGATTTATTGTAGAGAGGAGGTCTTGCTGCCCAGGCGGGTCTCGAACCCGTGGGCTCAGGCAATCCACTCACCTCAGCTTCCCAAAGGCGCGGGATTACAGGCTGAGCCACCGACCCCAGCTTGGTAATTTTGAATAAGGCTACTATGAACATCTTGAACAAGTTTTTGTGGGACTATGCATATTATCATTTCTCTTGGGTAAAAATCCAGTAGTAGAATTTCTGTGACATTGGGTAAATGTACGTTTAAGTTCATAAGAAATGGCCAAAACTTATTTCAATTTAGTGGGACATAACCAGTCTCAAAAATAACAGAACCAGAAACATCATGCATCATTAACATCTGTGATTATGGACTTGTAATATAAAATTTAAATTATTATGGACTATTAATTATTCATTCTTGAATTAATATGTGAAGAGAGAGAAGAGAGACATAGGTCTTTTATACTAAAAAGGTACACTAATTTCTTCCAGACCAGGGTTGATGAATGCATTGGTGAATGCTGACATAATATTTGAAGCTCAGGAAAGAAAGTGTGCATGTATCTTCCTAGTGGAATAAATACTCTGTATCCTTTTAGAGACTCAGAAATGGGGTTTTCAGTATCAGTCACTAGAACAAAGGAAAGGCCAAGAAACAGGAGTGCAGTCAATTTTTAAATAACATGAAGTTCTAAAAATAGTTATGTCCACTAAATGGCATGTGTTTTTAACTGACTTAGAAAAGGCCTGGTCCTTTGTTAAATGATAGATAATAATTAGTTTATTTCTATGC
Organism: Carlito syrichta; assembly: GCF_000164805.1. Taxonomy (NCBI): domain Eukaryota; kingdom Metazoa; phylum Chordata; class Mammalia; order Primates; family Tarsiidae; genus Carlito; species Carlito syrichta. Next base: position 312,344 of record NW_007247782.1, on the reverse strand, counting down.
TATGGACAGTGGTGCTATCACTGGAAGGACCTTTGACCTACCTACACATTGCTTTACTAAATACGATTTACTTCATGTCTATTTTTGTGGATGAAATCAAAGACATGCATTTCTAATAAAAATGTAAAATTTAGAAAAGTCTATTAGTATGTCCAGGTGATTCTACTTGTCTTGATCTATGGTCCTATGAGTCTTGAAAATGGACATTTGCAAATAATAAGCTCTTTTATTCTCTCTCTCTCTCTCTCTCTCTCTCTGTCTCTTTCCCCTTATATCCTTCTTTCTTTCTTTCTCTTCTTTTTTTTTGCTAACAATTATTTTATGTTGTTTCTATCTCTACCCCCTAGTTTTTTGGGTTTTTTGAGTTGAAGTCTCACTCTGTCGCCCAGACTGGAGTGCAGTGGCACACTCTGGGTCACTGCAGCCTCAACCTGCTGGACTCCGGCGATCCTTCTGCCTCACCCTTCCAAGCAGCTGGAACTACAGGCACGTGCTACATGCCTGGCTAATTTTTTTTTTTATGTATTGTAGAGATGAGGTCTCGCCAAGTTGCCCGGGCGGGTCTCGAACCCATGGGCTCAGGCAATTCACTCACCTTGGCCTGCCAAAGCTCGAGATTACAGTCTGAGCCACCGAGCCCGGCTACCCCCTAGTTTTAAAGACTTGTAAACATAACACTGGGTATTTTTCTCTTATCTATTAGATGAAAACTGTTCTGTACCTAATAAGTCCCACAATAAGCTCACACATATATAATTTTGCTATGATTTGAATCTGTTCCCCAAATTTAATGTGTTGGAAATGTAATCCCCAGTGCAACAGCGTTGAGAGGTGGATCTTTAAGAAGTGGCTACCATATGTTCTCACTCCTAAGCAGACCTTGAACAATTATCATAACACTATAAGAAGAGATTGGCAGTAGTGGGAAAATGCCAGGGGAGTGGAGGAGGGATTGGCAGTTGAGAGAAACTGCCAGGGGAGGGAGGGGCACACCTCATCAACAAGGGTAGCTGCATAATGAACATTTGTATATCTAACCCTGAATTACACCCCACATCTATAAAATAAAGAAATAAAAATTAAAAAAAAAAACAAACAAACAAGAAGAAATGGCTAGGTTATGAGGGCTTTGCCCTCGTGAGTGGATTAATGTCATCATCTCAGAAGCGGGCTTGCTTTGAAAGCCAGTTCAGCCTCCTGTTTCTCTCTCTTGCTCTTGTACTCTTTCATTCTTCTACCCTTTTCCACAGCATGACACGGTAAGTAGGCCCTCTCAACATTCCAGTCTCTCAATCTTGGACTTTCTAACCTCTAGAACTGTATGGAAATCTCTGGCATTTATAAATTACACAGTCTCAGGTATTCTGTTACCAACAGTAGAAAATGAGCTAAGACATCTTGTTACTTCGTTTATGTCTATAGCCATGGGCTGCTGGTTACTAAATAAAAACCAATCACAGACAGGCTTTAAAAATGACAACTAGATTAAAAATTTCTTTTCTTTCTTTTATGTACATAATAACAATTTATCATTGGTAGAAAAAGCTAAACAATTACAAGTCTAATGCAATGTTTTTTTTCCCCACTATGTGGCGAATAAAACCACTGGATGGAGGTCACTGCTTCTATTAGAGAAAAGATGATAATGTGATGCTCATATTTCCAGTTTGGGATCTTTGGTCTCGGTTTTGATGCAGTGACTACTGTAGTAATCACCTGCTCTGCTAGCTGTGAGTGTTAATTTGGTCTCTTTCTATAGTTATTTGTGGAAGTGAGGGTGAGGTGGTGGTGGGCATCTTTCTTTGTAGCCCAATTCTAATTATGTTAACATAATTAAAATTCCGTAATGCACGTAAATTCTCTTTCTCCTTCCCTGTCTGTCTTTGTCTCAATAGATAAATAGATCAATTGACCTAACCCACTTTTCTGGCATCACCTGTATTTCCATCAATTTCAGAGGTCTTGCAATACTCTTCCAAGAAGGCAATGCATCTGACTTTACTATTATAAGCTCATCCTCTTCATCACTCTAGGTTCCTGCAACTGCAGTCATATAGGCCCAGCTGACTTGATCTTTCCCTTCATTTTCCAAAGTCATCACTCACACGGGTTATTGTATATTCCATATTCCACACTTACTCAAGGCTTGGCAAAGGATAATTAGAACCCAAGGAAGACAAAAACTCAAGCTCAATAGAAACTACTATCTTTAAAATGTATTATCTTTTCCATGCTGTAGGAAATCTCTTGCAGACTCTTGCTTCCGTAGGCCTCAGTTTATCAGCATCTGCTTGGGCCTGTTTCTCCATCTGATTCCCTTTGCTACTTCCATCAGGCTGCAAATGTCCACATTGGTCTCCCTTTCTTATGCAAAGAAATTTCATCTTCTCCTTGTTTTGTTCTCATTCATGGTCAGATATACCCAGAGACCCCCAACTTTCCTAAAACTGAAGATTCAGCACATTTCTACTAAGTGTTTAATACACTAAAAGCAATGGAAATGACTTTCTTTCTTAGGAGAAGTATTTGATCCATTTTTAGCTATATACCTGCCTCTTTTCTCATTTAGTATTTTGAGATTCTTTATCCATTTTCTCACTTCAATTATAATTTGAATCGGAGTTCTGAACTCAATGATTTAAATCATTTTTGAATAATCTCAGTATAAAAAGCAGTGAACATGAACCACATTGCATTCAGGTTAAATTTTCCTTCAGATGGCCCAAAGAGTTTATTTATTGAACATTTAACTACAGAACTGAGCATACAAAAAGAGATTGCCAAGTGGGATAAAAAATTATTTAAAAAATAATAAATCATAGTAAATTGAAATGCTATTCTTGTACCATATTTCTCAGCTTTGTAAAGGGTATGGTCAACTGAAAATACTGGTGGTCCAAACCAAAGACTTACCTTCCAAACAGCAGCACTGTATTTTTGCCTCTTCATTCGTAAAGTTTATCATGAAAAAATAATCTGAAGATTATTTGCCTAGGTCCCACCATGTTAACATCAATGGAATACACAGTCTTAACCCATTTGGACTGCTATAACAAAATACATAAACTGCATGACTTATAAGCAGCATAAATTTATTTCTCACAGTTTCCAAGGCAGAGAATTGCAATGTCAAGGCATTGGTAGATCCAGAGTCTGGTGGGGACCTGCCTTCTCATAGATCTCACATTCTAGTTATGTCCTTACACTGTAGAAAGGGCATACAAGCTCGCTCAGGCCTCTTTTATAAGGGTACTAGTCTATTCATGACAACTGGGCCTTCATTATCTGGTCATGTCCCAAAGCCCCCCTAATACTATCATTTTGAGAACTAGATTTCAACATATGAATTTTTGTGGGACACAAACATTCAAGTCATAGTATCCAGAAAGCTAAGATTAATTTGCAGTCTGTTAAGTACTTTGTAAAGAGTGACTCTGTTTCTGAAAACAAACAAAACTTAGTAAAGACCTAGGAATTGCTTAAATAATGTCAACCTTCACTATTAATAGGAGGCTGGATAGTATAGTAGTTAAGGGGTTGAGTTCTGCAATAAGACTTAGGGCTGGATTTGAATTCTGGCTCAGCTACTTAATTGCTGTGTTTCTGGACAGTTACATTTTCTCGGACTCAGTTTCTTCATCAGTGGAAAAAAATGTCAATAATAATGACAACTATATCAGAGGGTTGTTCAAAGAAATAAATTGCTTTACACATGTAAAATGCTTAGGACTGCAGTGAGGCATTGTAAGTGCTTAATGAGGAGAGTTTTGTTTTTGCTTTTGCCTAAAGCAAAGGAGGCCTAAAATCACTTCCAGTGCCCTGGAATTACTTTGTCTGTACTTCATGGCTTCGATCTTTCAGAGATTGGCAAGAAACATGGAACCTCTGAATAACAGTATTGCACAAGAGCTGGTGTTATAAGCATTGCTACTACTACTGAAGTATGGTTCTGTCCACAAGACTAAAAAGGCATCCCATTGGAGAATCTGAGTTATGTGTGTGATGGAGAGCTTGGCAGTGTATACTCAAAGTCCAAATCGAAGAAATGAAATCCTGAATCAAATAAAATGTCTTTCCTCGGGGGATCTAAGAATACTCACAACTTTAAGCAACTCATTATACGAAGAAATAAATGGAAACCCAGTCATGCGAGCCATTTCTGCTATTTTTCCTTTAGTGCTCACACTTGGAAATTGTGCTAGTCTAGATGTGTATAATGTACCACATTCATTCATCATGCTCGCGTTTTGGCAAATGAAAGCCATGAGGATTTAATTAGGGCTTTCTGAATATGTTGTGGGAGGCCTTCTTATTCCACTTCTGCCAGCATTTCCTTCTGCTCCTGGCACTTTTTCGTGATGTTTCTGCCTGGAATAGGGCAGGTGAACTTTGGTAAGCCTTAAAACATCTCACTAGGAATTTTACTTTGGTGTTATTAGGTTCCACGGGTCTCTTGATCTTCAGTTTCAGAAATTTGGATCTGGGATTTGCTGGCTCTGTTTGCTGGTATACAGGTTATGATTTGTATGGAGATCTGGGAAAATAGTCATACATCTGCTGGAAGGCAGGAATTGAGCCAGGGGAACTGCTTGAACGCAGTTGACTTTTTGACAATACTGACTGGTTGTCTTTGCTGCTGCATATGCAATCCTGTGCACAGAGGCAGGGAGGGGACTAATGAATAGTGTGTGGCTTTTTATTTACCAGGAAGAGACTGTGCAATTTACTGGCATCTTCAAAAATCTAGCTGTGTGACTCTGTGGATGTATGTATTGGAAGTGGATATAAAGCTGAGTAAATGGGCAACAATAGAAAAAAAAAATCTCAGCATCTTTCAGAGTTGGCCTAAATAAATGAAGTGGCCTCTGTGTGAAGCAGAACAAAAAGTGAATTCAGATGAGCAAGAAAGCCAATGTCATATAAATCAACAAGACGAAAACTGAAGGTGTGATCTTTTAGCATGCTGCTTTGATAAAAAAGCAATACATATCATAGAAGTACAACGGACAGTATTTTACCTGACACAAACCTTTTCTTCGCATTACTTTGCAATCAAGTTGCATGTTTTAAATGAAATCAGACTTTAGCTCAATCTGTACAGATTTATGTTCTTAAAAGAAAATTCTAGGATAATTTTATGATTGTGTAAGAAAAGGTACTACATAATTTACTTGGTTCATTTAGTTGATGGAAAGAAGTATATTTATTTCAGCCTAAAAGTATAGTAATTGTTGAGAATCTAAGAAATAGAAATGACTGTAGGACCTGTTCTTTTGGTTGCATTTAAGAAGGTGAGAATTGGGTTCAGTCAATAATCCATCCAGTTCATTATTCATTTGAACACAATTTTACAGTGACTCCTGAGTACCAGGTACTTCGCTGATTCCAGAGTTACTGCTGCATAAAGTTTGTTTCTTGGCCTGGAGAATATCTCAAACTAATAAAAAAGAAACACTAAACAAGTAATCAGAATGAAACAGATGAAACAGAATTATGCAGTCTCTGACAAGAGGAATCAAATAGGGATGTACGGTCTGTCAGATGAGTGGAGTTCAACTCCAACTTTCAACACTTGCAAATTCTTTGATCTTTGGTTAGTTATTCACTCTCTGAGCCTCAATTTCCTTTCTCTCAAATGGAGATAAAATTAGAATCTACCTCATAGTGTTGTTAAGAATATCAAATAAACCAGTCCCTGTGATATGTGCAAGAGTACCCAGTATATAGTAAGCCCTTAAGATGTATTTCATTATGATTTGCTTTGAAACAAATCACAGAATTGTAAATATATTACAAGTTGTTTTCCCATAATTCCCTACACATAATAAGTTTACCCATGGATTTATCTCACTGGTTTTTCTAAGAAATGTGTTAGCAATACTTGTGTGCATTCCAACTAATCTGTTCCATGCTTCCACATAGTATCTATTTGAAATTTATATCTCCAGGCACCATGCCTAATTTATAACTAATGTAAATGGCCTCAACTCCTAACTCTGATATCTAACTTTTCAGTACTCAACATTTTTACTTGAATGCTTTTTTGTTAGTATTAGTTTGGTAATATCTGATCAAAACCTCAAATTACAATACATAAGCAAGATAAGTTTTTTTCCTCCTCAAGTAAGAGAAGTCAGGAGATAAGATATCCAAGAGCTAGGATAGTCATGGGCCCAGGCCCCTTTAAACTTTCTCCTTTATCTGTAAGGTGTATATCTCTTTTTCCCATTCTAAGAAGTTTGCTCAAGCACCAGCTATCATGTCTGCATCCCAGCAGTCAGGAAGGGAAATGATAAAAACTAAGGATATAAGGCACTCTCTAGACATCTGGTGAGGATGATGTTTGCTTTCAACTGCCTTAACACAACGCTTCTCACATCTTTTCATCATAACTTAGGCATATGGCTGCAACTAGCCCAGAGAGCAGCTGGAGAATATTGTCTCTATCTGAAACATCTTTGTGTCTAGCTAAGAGTGGGAGTCTCACACTAAGAAGAAAGAAGAAAAGGAATATGGGATAGCATACATTCATCAGTCTGGTAGTTTGGACCAGAGGTGTGGCAGACAGAAAGTCTGCGGACTTCAAAGTTGACTGCCACCTGCTGGTTAGAGGACTTTGGGCAAAAGGCTTCATTTCTCTATGCCTTAATTTACTTATCAGGATCATAGATGTTTCAGAAACAGCGTGTTATGGCTTATCAGTGCTTAGAATAGTGCTGTGCACGTAGAAAGTGCTCATTTCAATGTATGGAATGCCACTGGAGAAAACTGAATAGAAAATGATGTCATGTGACCGGAGTGTTAAAATGATGACTCTAGCTGTCATTGGGCAAATATATGGAAGGAATGGAAGTGTAATGTTAGGAAAAGAGTTAGAAGACTACTGCAGGGAACAAGATAGTGCCAGTGGTTTGGGAGAAGTTGTATTTGGGATTTATTTCGATGGTGAACAAATAGGTTTTACTGATTAGGTAGAGAGAGAAGAGCTAAAACAAATTGAAAAAGTTTGACCAGTGCATATTTTTAAAATTATTTTTATCATTATGCTATTATAACCATCACTTTCCCTCATTCACACTACACCACCATAATATCTTGCACATGATAAGTATTACACAGTGTAGTCGATTCAGCTAGAAAGTTAGCTATCCTAATTATATTGAGGTTCTGTCATTCATTCTTAGACAAATATTGATTGATAAAATAATCACATGGCTGTAACCATATAAATAAAATGGAAGGTGTTGTGATTCATGTGTAATGTCATTTAAGTGAATTGAATTCTAAATAATTATATGATTCCTACTAAAAGTTTAAAATCATTGCTGTAGTTTTGGCTTTTGTACCATGCTTTAAAAATGAAGACATTAAAAATATATACTATTGCTTTTAATTTTAAAGACAGCAAAGTGGAGCAGAAATAATAGAACTTTAAAAATCAGGCTGAGTTAAGTTCAAGTATGAGCTCAAGTATTTAAGTTTTCTGAGTTCTCTTATTATTTGAGTCCTTCTTCCAAAATCACTTCCTATTTGAATTTCTGTGTGGCACATTTTCTGAGGTCTTGTATTTCTGGGATTGTTTTTGATATTTTGTTATTTATTTAAATTATAATTAAGTTGGCCATAAAAGTATTAGCTCAATATTATTTTCCTTTAGTATTCTGAAAATATTATGCTGTCTTCCTATATTGTGTGACATTCACCATTACTTAATCCTCATGCTTTTATAAGTAATGTGCTTTCTCTAGGCAATATATTTTTTTTCTTTGATGTTTTTATAAATGGATCATTTATATTTAGCATATTTTATTTTATCTTTTATCTGTCTGTTTTTACTTTTTAAAGATCATCTGGCACTCTTGTTTTTCAATACTGTGTATCTCTCTATCTCTATACATCCTCTTTAACCCCTCTTGCTACCTTCATGCACATCCTATTTTCTTTCTTTTCTTTTTTTTTGAGTTGGAGTCTCACTCTGTGGCCCAGACTGGAGTGCAGTGGCCGCTCCCGGCCACCACAGCCTCGACTTGCTGGGCTCCGGCGATCCTTCCGCCTCAGCCTTCCAAGTAGCCGGAATTACAGGCACGCGCTACCACACCCGGTTGATTTTTTGATTTATTGTAGAGATGAGGTCTCGCTGCCCAGGGGGGTCTCGAACCCGCGGGTTCAGGTAATCCACTCATCTCAGCCTCCCAAAGGCACGAGATTACAGGCTGAGCCACTGAGCCCGGCTACATCTTATTTTCTAATTCATTAATTTGTTCTTCAGTAAATTCCATTTTACAACTTATACGATATATTGTTTCATTTGCTTCACATAGATTTTCTTCTTTTTTGATTTACTATCGTAATTTTTCTGATTTAATTTTTCTCATGTTTTCTCTTATCTCTTAAGTATAAATAATATATGATCATTTAAAATAATAATGATATACTATTATAAGTTATTTGTGAATTTGTTTCAGTAACTCTGGTAGGTTTTTTTGTCATTTATTTTACATTTAAAATATATACCTCGGTTGTGCAGTTACTTTTACCTGTGACTTCACGTTCCTCTAGAAAGAAGTATTGGCTATGTTCTGGATTGTGGGTTGGAAAGGACTTATGCCAGGAACTAAACTGTGCTGGTCTCATGAAGCTTAGAGAGAAGTGAATGCTGAGTTCCATGGTGGGGGATGCCACAGACCCACAACATGCCAAGAAACATCTTAGGTCAGGTTTTCATTATGAAAGCTTGGAAAGAAGTAGCTTGGGGGATAATCCAAACATCAGGGGTATTTGAAGGAGGAGTGGCAGAGGAGCGACTTGTCATGGTTTTCTGGTCAATCCCAGCCTCCTTTCTTCATGAATTTCAGTACATAGATCTGTTCTGCTGCTGCTGGTACTGCTGATTGCTTTGGTGAAAGGCCCGGCATTATTTTCTGCAGGATGTGCTAGGAAAGGTAAAAACAGAATGTCAACGCTATTTGCAGCCTCTTCCTGCTATCTATGGCTGCCTTTATTGCTGGATTGGAGTGGTACACTGACCCTTGTACTTTCTACATCCAGACTCCAAGGAAATGACCTGTTTCCCCAAGGTATTTGCCATTTCAATTGCTGCTGTTTTGTTATTAATTTTTGTTAATTAATGGACTACAAGTTCCTCTCTGGTATCTCTTACTTCTCTGGGTTGGTTTCATGAGAGAAAGCAAGTAGTTCATCCCAGTTCATTTCCTTGTATGATCCAATACTTTCTCACATATAGCAGTATGCAGGTCATCAACCATCTTCAGGAAACACGTACAGATTGAACATGTCTATTTACAACTATGTGATCTTTCATTTTTACATACTTAGGTTCTGATTTTCTTTTTTAAGTTTGACTTGGCCATCTTCCCCAACAAAACATTTCCTCTCATTTTTTTCTCTATTATTGGACCATGAGAAGTATGTAATATTTTCTTGTAAAGCTGCCTGTACTTATGCACCTTAAAAAATTGACTAACTTTTCAAAACATAAGCTCTATTTCTATTGTCACCCTTGTGAGGTGATAAAACAGTTGGCCTGTAATGTGATACATTATAGTTAGATTTTATTTGTCTTTATTGCCATGGCCTTGCAAAAACAAATACCGACACATAGACAAAACATGCTTTTGAAATACTGCAAATAAAGGTAGAGAAAGTGGCAACTCTGCTCTTCCAAATGTTATGAAAACAATTGCTGTGAAAAGAGATTTTTTTTTGTGCCTACCCATTTATCTTTCCTTGGTAAACTTGTTGAAATTGGTTTTTGTTTGACTATAAAATGGTGTGTGTGTGTGTTTGTTGTGTGTGTGTGTGTGTGTGTGTGTGTGTGTAAGACATTACAAAAATAGTTCTCAATTTTGACTCATGTCAGCTTTTTTAAAAAAATTAAAACTCAAACAGGGAAACTGAGTAGAATTCACTGCTAAAAGACAGGGAAGAAGAAAAATGCAGTCTTATCTGTTCAATACGTATCTGCATGTGAAGGAATAGAACCTAGCAGGGCTCGGTGGCTCAGCCTGTAATCCCGCGTCTTTGGGAGGCTGAGATGAGTGGATTGCCTGAGCCCGCGGGTTCGAGACCCGCCTGGGCAACTTGGCAAGACCTCCTCTCTACAATAAATTAAAAATGAGCCAGGCGTGGGAGTGCGTGTCTGTAGTTCCAGCTACTTGGAAGGCTGAGGCAGAAGGATCGCTGGAGCCCAGCAGGTCGAGGCTGCGGTGGCCGGGAGTGGCCACTGCACTCCAGTCTGGGCGACAGAGTAAGACTCCAACTCAAAAAATAAATAAATAAATAAATAATAGAACTTGAATATGAGTTCTAAAGAAACTCCTTAACTATGTGCTGCTCCTAGGTTTACATTGTTTGGTAATGCAAAAGATAACAAAGATACTATTTTTACCCCCGATGATGCTTGTTGGTAATATATAATAATGGTCTTATTCATTTGTTTATCCTCATATTAGAAAACTCAGTCCTTGGTACCAAATAGCCATAGAGGATATTTGTCTATTTTTGTAATGTACAGACATCAAAGGAGACAGCTGTCAGTGTGCTTACACACACACACACACACACACACACACACAGACACACACACTATATATGTGTACATATACATATATACACATATATATGTATACTTCAGTGACCCAAATACTATATAGGACACCAGGTACTTAAAGATTCATTGGACAATTTTTTTTTTTTGCTTCAAGTGTTCAAAGCCAATTATAATAATAATATATTCATTAATGTGCTTATCTAGATGAAGCTAATGGACATGATTCATTGGAATCTAAAGAAGCAAATTAAATAATAATGGGGATTTCTTAATGATTTAGAAACATTGTGGATTCTATTAGGAAGAGAGAGGTTGAAGGAGAGAAAACAACTTCGTGCCAGCTTTCTAGGCTAGCTCCTTTACCATATAATTTGGAAGTTAACCTGGCATATTCTGTACTTGTTTAAAACACATTTATTGAATGTTTTACAATTATGTTTTCCCTGTTTGCTTGGGTAGGTGACCTTTGATTCAGCTTCTGTGTATGTACACAATTTAATTGAAGCTTTTAAAGAGTTCTAAGAAAATGGAATTAGTTTTCAAGATGTCTCTCAGAGAAATCTAGCCAGGAGGCATGAAGGTTCTGGGGTTAAATAGCTGCCTATGTGATGGTAAGACTATAACATTTATTTTCTCTACTTCATTTACTCTTCTTTTCTTTTCTCTTTCGCCATAGATTGTATTTTTCTTTTGTTGGTATTGTGATTTTACTGGAAAACAAGACTAACAGAATCAATTAGGCAAGATGTTTATATGACATTAAGCAAATCGGTTTGAGATTATATGTATGCTAAAGGAAATAGGTCACTTTTATATATTATAAATAATACAACCTTGAAATATGGTCTGATAAAATAAGGTTGGTTTCAAAAAGTCACACAGCAAAACACATATTTAAAAATTATTTCCAAAGCCTATGCTATTTTAAAAAAATCATTTCTAGTGAAAAATTATTTTATAACATGGATTGAATTTTTTTAACAGAAAAACTTTTAAAAATCAAATCTAGTAAATAATACAATCAAATATGTTATTAGTGGTAATATATTTATATCCTTAATAAAACTATTGAAACGTAATGTAAAAAAAAAGAATGTGTTTTGTAGGCTCTAAACTTATTGACACAGTAGCTCTTGAAAGATAAGTTCCAGATGTGATCAAACACAAATATTTTATTAAAGTAATGTATAGACATCAAAGGAGACAACTGTCAGTGTACTTATTTGCATATTTTACTCTCAGAATATTTGTAAATAAATCAGGCTCATTAGTATAGAGTCCCTTTTTGTGTACTTGTGCTATTAGTACAAGATACTACCTATCTCTTTCATTTATTGGGAAAGGAGATTAAAACAAAAGAATGAAAGAAAAGAAAGGTGTTAAGTCCTGTTTATATGCACTAAAATTATGTTAGACTGAAAATTTTGAAGTGAAGAAACAAGCTTCCACACAAGAATAATATATTGCCCAATGATTACACTTGATGCATTGAGTTTGTTGGTTATCATATTACAAGCAAATTTCTCTATTTTAACTCATACTAGCTTTTTAAAAAATTAAAGCCCAGAAACATAGGGAAACAGTAGAATTCGATGCTAAAGGACAAGGAAGAAGAAAAATGCAGTCTTATCTGTTTAATGTGTGTCCACATGTGAAAGAACAGAACTTGAATATGAATTCTAAAGAAAATCCTTAACTATGTGCTGCTCCTAGGTTTACATTGTTTGGTAATGCAAAAGATGACAAAGGTACTATTTTCACTTCCAGTGATGCTTGTTGGTAATATATAATAATGGTTTCTTACTCATTTGTTTACCTTCAGATTAGAAAACCCAGTCCTTGGTATCAAATAGCTATAGAGGACATTTGTCTATTTTTGTTTATTTCTTTTTTTCTTCCTTTTTTTTTCTGCCCAGCATAGGAACCTCTTTTTTTATGTTTGAGTAATTATGTACTCTATGAATCTTGGTTAGCTAGAGTCCACCTGCAATTACAGAATCTGAGCAAGACCTTTGAAACTTATGGCAGTCAAAGCACGAACATGTGACTTGTTATCAGCAACTGAAGTTTGGTAATAAAGGCAGACACAGTGGGCATTCATCCTGGTCATGGAAGGGAAAACCACATGTGTTTCTAGTTGCAGATATGGCTGTGCAGTAGCAGCATTCAATGTCTGGTGGTAGAAAGTGTAGAAACCAGTGAAGAAGGCAACAGAAGGGTTGTTATCCCTAGTATATTTATTTATTTGTAGATATTAATTTATTAATTTTAGTGTTTATTGAGATCTCACTTTGGCCCCAGCACTGTTCTAAACACTCTGAATTTATTAAACTCATTTATTCTTTATAAAAATTATCTGAAGTAGACACTATTTTTTATCCCCATTGCACAAATGAAGTACAAAGGAAGAGAAAGATAAGGAAATTGCCTCAAACAAGGCAGTTTTTAAGTGGCAGAATTGGGTTCAAACCAGAAAGCATAACTTTGTTATCTAAATGTTTAGTCAATTTGCTGTCCAGCCAACCTTTGTTCCACTCATTTCCTAGTCTGGTACCAAAGTTTTCCAATAATTCCATGAGTTTCTCAATATTATTTGAATATACTATTTTTATGATTGAAATGTTGAAAGTCAGTTTCAGTAGATTACAGCTAAGAACCTGATATCATAGTCATTCAATAAATAAATAAGCAGATCAATTAATCTCTTGAGACCTCTACACATACATTTGCATATTCATGTTTTTATTTTCATACTCTATAAGCACTGTAAGAATTTAATAAAATAATGTTTGAAGAATTAGTTTTTTTTTTTTTTTTTGAGTTGGAGTCTCACTCTGTCACCCAGACTGGAGTGCAGTGGCACGCTCCTGGCCATCGCAGCCTCGACCTGCTGGGCTCTGGCGATCCTTCCACTTCAGCCTTCCAAGTAGCTGGAACTATAGGCACATGCTACCACACCCAGTTAATTTTTTGATTTATTGTAGAGAAGAGGTCTTGCCAAGTTGCCCAGGCAGGTCTCGAACCCGCGGGCTCAGGCAATCCACTCACCTCAGCCTCCCAAAGCACAGGATTACAGGCTGAGCCACCTAGGGAAGAACTAGTTTTCAAACTAACAAGATTAAATTCATTTGGTTTCACATCAACAAACTTTCCTAACTTCTTGGATGCAATCCCTTTAAAGAGTATATAGACTACATTGTGGTAACTATCAACCAGCAACTACTACAGTACATCTGCCATTGTTCAGGGGGGAAAAAGAAACTACAGTAGATATTCAAACAGAGAAGATATTGAAAGGAATTGACTGTAAAAGCTTTGCAAGCATTTGAGAAGCAAAACAGGGGAAGTGACTTTACTTAGTCACCAATAATAATAAGAAACCCCTGCTGTGCCTGTTGCTGGAAGATTAAAAGTGAAAAGGTGGTATGATTTAGAGACCAGTAGCTATTGACAGCCCTTTCTCTCCCTGGAGCTAAAGATCTGATGTGAAGTTGAGAAATAAAAGTTAATATCTGACACATTACATTACATTCTAGAACCATTTAGTGTGTAGTCATTAAAAATATTATTTTGCTCAGCAAGTTGTTTTTTTTTTCAAATAAGCTTATTGGTTGCAAGCCATTATAACGTAGAATTCTACTGAGGATGACTGCTATACACAACCTCATTTCAGTGAGATGACTCTGAAGATTATGAAAACATTCATTGACAGTTCATTTCTTTCCTATATGGAGGCTGTCTTTTGGTCAAGCTTTATACTCTTGGCTGAGGTTGCAATTACTCTTCAAATGTAGTTCCATAATAACATCTTCAAGCTTCGGCGTGGAAAAGGTATTTAGCATGTTATAAAACTAGGAGAACTGCTATTCTCTCCTTCTTTTAACTTATGTCTGCACTTCCTGACAAACTACTAAAGAAACAAAAATGATTTATTTACGTCATCATATATAGAAAGGAATGAGTACCCCTGTAACCTAATGACATGCTTTGTCATCAATTACCGAATATAGACTTAAAATATACCCACAGTTGTCACCTGATTAGTATCAGAGAGAAAATATTCATGCCCACTCTACTAAAAAAAGTTTTTTGAGCAGTTATCAACATCTAAAAGAAAATTACTGAAAAATAATCTGACTGGGCAGTGAGATCTCATCTCTACAATAAATCAAAAAATCAGCCGGGCGTGGTAGCGCATGCCTGTAATTCCGGTTACTTGGAAGGCTGAGGTGGAAGGATGTCCGGAGCCCAGCAAGCGAGGCTGCGGTGGCCGGGAGCGGCCACTGCACTCCAGTCTGGGCAAGCGAGTGAGACTCCAACTCAAAAAAAATAATAATAATCTACCTAAAGAATTAGTTCAAAATGCCATTTGGGAGTTAATTAAACTTGATGGGAATCTTAGGATAAACTACCATCAAAAATCAATATATTAACAGGTTATTTTATGGTAAGATAATAAATTAATAAACTCTCTTTATTAAAAAATTTAATATCTTTCTTATGCATATTTCTTTAATCTCAAGTTAAGGAAACAAAATATTATTTTACTATTAACTAAGTACATTCCTAAGCACATTACATATGACATCGAATTTTGCTAACAATACTGTGGGAGACTTACAAAGTGGAGAAACTGGATCAGAATCCACATTTCTGTGATTCTAAGGCAAGTAATGAATTTCAGCACAAATTGCATGAGAAATTCTTAGGGGAATAAGAGAATTAAAACTGTTAATACCTACAGATATTATGCCCATATAACTTAATTCTTCTGTTTCCAAAACATAAAGGGAATTTTATGTTATCTAAAACATGCTTTTCTTTTTATAGATGAAAAATTGTGGAGCTTGGAGATAAATCTTTACCACATATTATGGTCTCATGGCAGCACTGGTGAAGTCCCTGCTAACTGCAAAAGAACACAAAAGACTAGCCTGGAACCAAATTCAGATTTGTATACAGTGAGTGAAGAAGAAGCCAGAGACAGTATCAGGTGTAAAGAACGTGAATGAGCTAGCAAGAACATATGTTCCAGGGAGTAAAACAATAGACCAAAGTCCAGATCTGTTTTAAGCACTGGAGGTTGTCAAAAGCCAGCCTTCGCTGGAAAGAGCTGAAGCTGCCAGGTGTCAGAACCTTTGATTAAAGGAACCACCCAAAATGAAATTCGCAGTCACACCTTCAAACCACTGTGATAGTCTAAGAAGATGCTAAACAGGAGAAATTGCCAGCTTTCCCAATGCTTCATCTGTGGAATGGCCTGAGGTGGGGGTCAGGTGGATCAGCACCTACATGGGGATCATCTCCTCAGGGAACTTTGAACCCAAGGACCCTACCAGTTTTGGATCAGTGGGTTAAGAAGAAGGAGGGAACAGTGGAAAGTAATAAGTACTGAGACAGAGTGGGAACAGTGACCTCAAGTTTCACTCCAAACCCCATAAGGAAGTCTCAGCAGAAGAAGCACTTGGGGGAGGTCTCATTGAACATACCCTGTAAAGATGCCCCAGAATGCAGGCACCTGGATTAGACCTGCAACTGGGCATTAAAGAATACCTGTATCCTCTTTCATTTATTTGGAAGATGGCTTGTGGAAGAGGGACATATAACAACTGCTATTATGGCATTTAAAAAAATCACTGAAGAATGAAACCCCAAAGTGGGAAGAGGTTACAAAGTGAATGTGATGAGAGATGCTTTGGTTTCAGTATTTGTTCTCTCCAAAACCCATGTTAAAATTTAATCTCCAGCGTGGCAGTGTTGAGAAGTGGGGGCTTTAAAAGTTGATTGGGTCATGAGGGTTCTGTCCTCATGAATGGATTAAACTATTCATTGATTAGTAGGTTAGTGGATTAGTGAGTTATCATGAAAAGAAGAAGAGAGACCTGGTTATGTTACCACGTGAGCACACTTAGCCTTCTTGCCATGGGATACCCTGTACTACCTTGAGACTCTGCAGGGACCCACCAGCAAGAAGACCCTCATCAGACACAGTCCCTCAACCTTGAACGTCTCAGCCTCCATAATTGTATACCTTGAGACTCTACAGGGACCCACCACATTATTTTTCCTTATAAATACCCAATTTCAGGTATTCTGTTGCAACAGAGAATGGACTGAGACAAGGGAGTGAACAAATATTTTTCTTATCTAGAAAGAGACTACTTTTGGCAGTGGAAAAATAGAAGACAGAGTGCATGGAAATATGTGCATCCTAGAAAGGCCTGAGAGAGGTATAGTGGTAGGAGACATCTCAACAGAGAGACTTTGAGCAGCCATTGTCATGATTTCTCTGCTATGAGGGTAGCACAGAAGACAATAGCAGTTAACAGAGCTGACTGATGACAGAAGACCTTACGTCCTCAACCTCCCCTCTTATTAAAAGATTGTCATAATGGATGGTTCCAGGTCTCTAGAATAACCCTGATGCACAGGTGAGAAATAAGGTTAAGTGTTTAACCATCTGAGCAGAATGGATTTGGAGTAGGTAATTAGGCTAAATTAGAAGAATATTATTAACAAGCTGTCATGTGAACTAAGAGTCACATGTGCTGTATGATATTGACAGGGACTAATTAATAGTAAGTACTTCTTTTTAATGAGCAATTATTGTGTGGCTGATGTTTTAAGCATTTTAAAAATAATACTTAATATGATGCTCACAGAAATCCTTTGAGGAAGATATTCTTAATACCCACTGTTATGGTCAAGGACATAGAGTTTTTGGTATATAAAATAATATTCCCATTCTTGCAATGTTGGCAAATGGCTAACCTCAGACTTGAATGTGAGAATCTAGCTCTAGAGATTTTGCATTCACCAGGATGTGAGGAAATTAGGTGAAAAAATAGGATTGTTCCTTGCCTGATCTTAAGAAAAAATTAGATACAAACTTTCAGGAAATGTCACTTGGTGCTGTATCTGGGATCTCTTCTGTAGAAGCCTGGGCTTCCCCGAGAGATGGAAGTTGTGCTGACCCTTGCAGAAGGAATCAGATAACTTGACTGAGAAAAAAAAGGTTTGCCTGGAGGCCTAGAGACTGCGTCTCTCTTTTCATCACTTATCAACATATTCCTACTGCAAGCACAGTACCTGGAATAAAAACAAAGACACCAGTGAGTATGTACTTAATGTCAATTGAATAAATAACCTGATCTCAGGCAATTCACTTTTCTCTAAAGGCTTCAGTTTTTTACAGTTGATAAAATGAAAAAACTATTGTCTGTAACCCCGGGTTTTGTTAAGAAAAGATGAGATGATATTAAAAAAGTGTTTTGTAAAATTTAAACAGATAGAAAAATATAAGATGTTGCTCTTTTAACCAGTTCATGGCATAGATTTTATAAAAATAGAAAATTGAACCTTGAATTAAATATAATCCAGCATTTGCCAAAATCGCTTTGCAAACATCTGGTTCTAAAAATAACCATCTAAGGAATAGGTTAACTGTATTGTCCTCTTTATACAGTAGTGTTTCTAAACACATCACTTGTATATTAGAACATGATAAATTAAAATATCTGTGTATTAATCTGTTCAGGTTGCCATAACAAAATACTATAGACTAGGTGACTTAAACAACAGGAATTTATTTCTCACAGTCCTGGAGGCAAGAAGTCCAAGATCAAGGTTCTGGCAAGATAAGTTGAACTCTGAGGCCTGTTTTCTTAGACTGTAGGAGACCACTATCTCCCTGTGTACTCACGTGATCTCTCTCTTCTTTTACTTATAAGGGCACTAATTTTATCATGAGTACCCCACCCTCATGATCTACCTAATTGCCCCTAAAGGCCTATATCCAAGTACCATCACATTGGGAGTCAGAGTTTATTGCAAAAATTTTGGGGAGATACAATTCAGTCCATAGTAAACTGGATAATATTATGAACAATATTATTTTAGTTGCTTACAGAAAGACTTTCTTGTGTTATCATTTAGTTTCATGTCGCAGGCTTTATCTACTAAGGCTTATTAATTATAAGTCATGACTTTTTGGAGAATCATTCTATAGCTTTACAAAATTATACCTGAAAACACTGTTCACCATAATAACCTTATATTGGGAAGTATAGGATAGGTATTGCCCAGAATTTAGTGCAAAGAGTGGTTTTGCTTTCAAAATATACTTCTGGGCTTTTCCATCATCCAACAATGAAATCTATACTTAATGCATTTTCCTTATTGCCTTTGCTACAACCAGAAAAAATAACAGCTAAATATGGAGCTTATTTGCAATAAGTAGCTCATCACGTGTCCCAATTTAGTTCTTTACTATCTTGATCATGTACAAAATTTCTTTTAAAAAAAAATCATTGTTGTTAATTATTATTCTTACATGTGATTATTTTTCACATAAATTTCACAATGTTTAAGCCACTCATACAAAACACATATTCCACTCAAGGCTTGGGAGATAGTAAACTTTAGAGCAAAAGAATTATGCATTCTCTTCCCAGTCTGGTTCTCATAAGTCTCAGGTCTTCTTACTGTCTTGTTTCATTTTTCACATTAATAAATTTAGGAGGAGGACTGTGGTGACCTATTTGTCATATGATATTGGAAGAAGATAATTTTATAAATTACAATATTCTAAAGGACCAGAGGGCTCAAATTCTAGGAGCAATATAAATAATACATTACACTTCAGTCCCACTTAATTTTCATAGATACAGA
The DNA here is from genome assembly GCF_000164805.1 of Carlito syrichta. Taxonomy (NCBI): domain Eukaryota; kingdom Metazoa; phylum Chordata; class Mammalia; order Primates; family Tarsiidae; genus Carlito; species Carlito syrichta. The sequence continues at coordinate 293,104 of NW_007247782.1, read as the reverse complement.
AAATAGTGAGTATGCATAAGGGTTTGAAATTATTATTATTTTGATAGGAGAGGATCAGAAAATGCTCTGATGCTGCAATGCTGCCTTTGGGTATATTTCAGAGGCAGATAATGATATTAGTATGCTTGCCTTGGTTATAGTCATGTCATGGAAACATGCTAGATGGCATAAAGCCCAGTTGATTGAAGTTGCAAAGTAGTGTTAAACTAGCATGTGAAGATGCATTGTGCTAGGTGAAAATGGTAAGTCCAGGTTAGAAGACCCTTTAAAATGACAGCCTATATTTGGTTGAAGTTCTCTTTTATTTAGATTTACCACTAAACAAGTAAAGAAACAGTAGGAGAAATTAGTATTCAGACGTGGAAGCAGCTTCACTGCCTGCATTTTTTGTACTGAAAGCACATTCTAAGTAATTGGTCAATGAAGCCCTTATAAAGTAAAGAGTGTATTACATTAGAGGACACCACAAGAATAGGATTTTTGTGTGTGCTTTATTAGTTTGAGGATGGGTTCAAATTATAGTAAAGGATCTCCCCTTTTACTGGTGCCATCATTGTCATTCTTATTTTGACAATGTCACTTAGTTCTATATTCTATTTCTTTTTTCTCTTTTAGAAATGCTGGTTTTCCTTTCTTTTGTCTTTTTCATCCTTATTTTAAAGATGTGGGGTACACTTCAGGGTTAGTTATTCTATGTATTCTATTTCTTAACACAATACCTTAATATAATCTGGCTAGGCTGGTCCATAGTTTATTACAAATATATGTATGGAAAAAACGAACAGAAAACTCTTCTAGATAAAGATATAAGAACACTGTTATCTAGAGATTTACTTCATGGGTTTCTCCACCTGAAACTAAAATAATATTTTCATAAGCAATGTGATCCAATGGTACAGGTGAATAATTTTCTTTAAGGGAAAAAAGTTAAAGATATTGCTTGCAACAAATACTATTGTAGTTCACTTTATATCTAAAAGTCTTAGAACTGGATATCATAAATTTCAAAACAAACTATTTACAGAAGCAATGTTGATTTTTTTCTGAGTCACTGTAGGATCTTGGACAACTTCTTGATTTTTTCTAAGATTCTTTGACACTTGTGACTATAAGGCATTATAATAATTAAAACACTTCCATTATATATTATGTATATGGTTTGCAGCATGACTTGCAATAATAGGTAATCATTCTTACATGATTAATATGCTATAATGTTTTTTTAAAATTTATAAAAACTTTATGGGCATTGAATGTTGTACAGTGGTTAGTCATTATTGCTTTTATCAAATTTTCTTATATTTATGTTCTGTGTGCATACTAAATATTGACTAGAAGCATAAATAAGAAAATCCATAAGTTTTCTAACTTGAATTTGTACCCCCAAACAATTCCCTAAATAAGAAATTGAGTAAAGGTTAGTTTAGAGAATGCTTTATAGAATATAGATAACAAAAAGCGCTTATTTTGAAAGCTTTACTTAAAAAATAGCAAAAGAGCAGTTATACATCTCAAACAGATACATATTTTCTTTAAAGATGTGTAAATACAACCCCTACATATCTTTTACATAATTTGCGTGAATCACTCCTAATTCGCTTATGAGAATAAAGAGAAACACTTTTCCCCTATTTTTCTAAGTATAGCTAAAACACTTGACTGCTATGTGTAAAACAAGCACAAAAAACTATAGAAGGTCGAGAAAAGAAAGCAGATGAGATGCTGGGGACTGACTTACCGGTGACCCCTTAGGCTTTCTTTCTGTCTCATGTATTGCAGATTTGGTACTAGAGAAACCAGGAACACAAACACAAGATGTAAGGAAGAAGTCCCAGAAAAGCCTGTTTTTTCTACCCAAAGGAAATGGAGGCAGACAGCTCAGAAAAACAGAAAAATTTAGATAATAACTGCCCTAGTCAAATGAGGGTAGAATGAAAAACCTTGACTTTAACCCTTGCCAGGCTCCAAGGCGTTATCCTAAACCTCTGCCAGGGTGATGTGAGAGAAAGGAGGCAGAATTTTTAATCCTGATGGGTAGTAAGGAGCCCTTCCACCCCCTCATATCAAGGATGACAGAGGAACCAAACATCCCCTCCCATTTGGTAATGAGACACTCTTCTCCCTCCTGGATGTGGTGGTGACAGTAGAGGCATAGGTGAAAGCCAGGACTTTCACCACTACTTGCTCTAGTAAAGTCACTCAACCCCATGGTGTCAGTGAAGCCACACGAAAAGCTGTAATGAGACATTCCTGGTCCTCCAAGCCAGGATAACATGTTTGAAAACTTAATGGAGAGCCTGAATGGCCGCCACCAACCCAACCATAACAAGGCACATGTTCCCCATATCAAGTGTCAATCTGGTGAGATAACGGAGAATCTGGACTTCCCAAGTAACATAGCAGTATCAGAACGTCCTGCTAAAACACAAAGATCAAGTGTTATCTAGAGTCTTATAATGCCTCAAACTTGAGGTTTCAGTTGCAAATCATTCATCATTTGGTGAAACAAGATCTAAACTTGAATGAAAAAAGACAAACAACAGATATGAACACTGATATTATTCAATTCTAGAGTTATCTGACAAGGATAATAGTCATCCTAAAATGCTTCAGTAAGCGATTATGAACATGGTTAAAACACATGTAACAATTGAAAGTTTCAGCAAAGAGATGGAAAATATAAAGAAGAATAAAGTGGAAAATTCAGAATTCTAAAATGCAATCACCAAAATAAAAACTCAATAAGTGGATTTTCACAAGCAAAATAGACAAGACAGAAGAAAGAATCAGTAAATGGGGATAAGGCTGGGCACAGTGCCTGTAATACCAGCACTTTCAGAGGCTGAGGCAGGAGAGTTGCTTAAGCATAGGAGTTTGAGATCAGTTGGGCAACACAGAGATCCCCTTCTCAACAACAACAATAAAATTAAATACAAATTAGGTGAGTGTAGTGGTATGTGCACTTGAAGTCCTGGCTACTTGGGAGACCTAGGCAGGAGGATCACTTGAGCTCACTTGGCCGCAGGCGTTTGAAGCTGCTGTGAACCATGACTGTGCTACTGCACTCTAACCTGGGTGACAGAATTAGACACTGTCTCTAAAATAAACTAATAAACAAATAAGGAGAGAACAGTAAAAATTCCCAAGTCTGCACAAGTGAGAAAAGTAAACTGAAAAATAAAGAAACAGACCTTTGGAACTATAGCAAAGTTATAATTATTCATATTACCAGTGCCCAGGAAGAGAGGGAAGGAAAAAAAAAAAAGGCAGAACTGAAAATTCCTTAAGGAGTAATCTTGAAAACTTTCTATATTTGGCAAAAGACATAAACCAGCAGAGTCAATAAGTTGTGTGAATACTCAAGAAGATAAACCTAAAAACAAAAAATCTACATCAAGATGTGGTTATAGTTAGACATCTGAAAGCAGAAAGCAAAGAAAACACTCAAAAGCAACCAGAGAAAAACAGTGGATTACACATAGGGGAAAGTATTTGAATGACAAAAAAATATTTCATAAGAAATCATGGAGGTCAGAGAATGTGGCACAAAATTTTCATGTGCAGAAAGAGATTTGTTGACTCATAATTATATATCCAGAGGAAATATCTTTCTAAAATAGAAGGAAATAAAGACATTCTCAGATGAAGATAAGCTAAGAAAATTTGTGCCAGAAGAACTGGGTGAAAAGAATCACTATAGAAATTTCCTTAGATAGAAAGGAAACAGTAAAAAAGAAATTTTGGAAAACAACTAGGAAGTAAGAAAGAACAAAGAAAAGAGCATATATAAAGAGAGTATGTATATATATATGTGTGTATATATATATATATACACACATATATATACATATATTATATATACATATATTTACAAATATATGTAAATATGCACTCCTTCTTTTGAGTTTTCTGAATTATATTCAATGGGCAAAGCAAAAATTAAAACACTAATTTTTTTTTTTTTTTTTGAGTTGGAGCCTCACTCTGTCACCCAGACTGGAGTGCAGTGGCTACTCCCGGTCACCACAGCTTCGACCTGCTGGGCTCCAGCGATCCTTCCGCCTCAGCCTTCCAAGTAGCCGGAACTACAGGCGTGCGTTACCACGCCTGGCTGATTTTCTGATTTATTGTAGAGATGAGGTCTCGCCAAGTTGTCCAGGCGGGTATCAAGCCCGCAGGCTCAGGCAATTCACTCACCTCAGCCTCCCAAAGGGATTACAGGCTGAGCCACCGTGCCCGACTAATGTGTTTTATAATGTATGTAAAAGAAATATTTAAGACAATTTAAAATGGGGAGTATAAGGAAACATGAAGAAAGATAAAATTTCTACACTTTCTTTAGACTGGTAATATTTAAACACCAGCAAAGTGTGATAAATTATATATATATGTACATATATATATATATATATACATATACACACATATACATATATGTTGTAGTGTTATACCTAGAGAACTAAAAAAATGAAGAAAATTAAGAAATATACTAAAAAACATTATAGGTAAATTAAAATGGATTTCTAAAAATGTTTAATTAACCCACAGAAAGGTGGGGCAATTTTTTAACATAAAAATGAAAAGCAGTAAAACAAATGGAAAATCAAAGAATAAAATGACAGGCTTAAGCTTTAACATATCAACAATTACATTATATGTAAAGAGTCTAAATACATGACTTAAAAAGGTGTAGATTTAGAGAGTGAACAAAAAATGACCTGTGCTATCTACATAAAACTGACTTCAAATATAATGATGTAGACTGAAAATGAAAGGATGACAAAAGGTATACCATAAAAATATTAAAGCAAATCAGAAGTGGCTATATAATATCAGATAAAATACTATCATAACAACAAAAATTATAGAGACAAAGAGAGACATTCCATAAATGATAAAACGTTTAATACGCCAGGAATATATAGCAATTCTAAATGTATATGCATAAAGCAACAGAGATACAAAATACATAAAACAAAATTGATACAACTAAAAGAATGGAAAACATCTATTTTAGTTGGTGACTTTAATACTTCTCTCTCAATAGTCAATAGAACTTGACAGAAATCATCAAGGATATAGAAAAGTTCTACAACACCATAAACCAATAGGACCTAATCAATACTTAAAGAGCATTCCTCTCAACAATAGATAATACACATTGTTTTGAAACACCTGTGAAATGTATCCCGATAGTGACCATGTCTTAGCTATAAAAGAAATGTTAACAAATTGAAATCATGCAATGTGTCCTTAGATAAAAATGAATGAATATAAGAAGTGATAAGAAGACAAGGGGAAAATCTCCAAACTTATAGAAATGAAACTACAAGCTTTTAGATAATCCATATACCAAATATAAAATATTAAGGGAAATAAAACAATAACTTGAACTAACCAAAAATGAAAATACAATTTATCAAAACTTGTAGAATACAAACAACTCAATGCTGAGCTAAAAATTTATAATACTAAAATATTTTATTATAAAAGAGAAAAAGTCCCAAATCAATAATCTAAGCTCATCTTTAAAAAATAGAAAATTATAGTAGAAGTAAAAGATATAAAAAAATAGAATGAATATTAATGAAAGCAGGTAAAAAAATAAAATAAAGCAAAAGTGATTTCTTTGAAAAGATTAGTCAAATTGGTAACCTTTTAGAAGATTGACAAAGGAAGAAGGGAGACCACACAATTACTAATATTGAGAATAAAACAGATATCACAATAGATCTGAAGTCATAAAGCAATAATGATAATACTAGGAGCAGTTCTGTGCACATAGATTTGTTACCTTAGATGAAACGGACCAGTTCCAAGAAAAACACGAACTACCACAGCTATGGTATATAAGTGAATGTGAAACAGATGATTTGAATAGTTCTATAACTACTAAGAAAACTAAATTCGTTCATTTGAAAATTTGTCCAAAAGAAGTCTCCAGGGTAAGATGGTTTCACTGGAGAATTCTATCAAACAAAGAATTAACACTGTCACAATCTTTTACAGAATATAGAAAGGAAATACCTTCCGGGTCCTCATTATTTGAAGCATGGGTTACGTGATACCAAAAGTAGAAAAGCAGACAATGATAATACAAAAGAAAAAAAGAATAAATAAATAAAAATGATAACTACACACCGATATCTCCCATAAATAGAGTTGAAAGAATTCTTCACAAAATATTGGTAATCACAATTCTGCAACATATAAAAAAGAATTACACTCCATGGCTAAATGCATTTTATTCTATGGATATAAGGCTATAGTGGTAAAGAAAACTGGACTTTAAGTGTACGCACAACCCCCAGATATGCACATTGTACCCAATTAGGTGACTTTTTTTTGTCCCTCTACCCTTTCCCCACCCCTCACCCCTTCTGAGTCTCCAATGTTCGTTATTCCATTTTCTATGTCTTTGCATATCCTTAGTTTTACTTCCACTTATAATTGACAATATATGGTGTTTGGTTTTCTACTCCTGAGCTAGTTCACTTAGGATGATGGTCTCATTCTCCAATTTTTAACTTGCTTAAAAATTGTGTCTGGAGGCTGCTGGTGGTCAATCGTGACCCAAACAAGAGTCTGGCTAGTTCCAGCCCAAGTTGATGAATGTTTCTCTTCTTTGCGATATATGGTCATTATCACTTTTTAAATGAGTCATGGAGCATGCTGCTGGTCCTGTTCTTCTCTAGATGCTGAGGAAACTCTCCCTGTGTTGGTTTACTCCATAGGAGAAACACACTATAGCTGTCTCACATCAGTTATCCTAATCCTCCTTCCCCTAATGTCAAATTCATGATTTTGTTATTGCCTTGCAGTCAGGTAAGATGTTACCATTGGGAGAACTGGTTGGAGGGTACAAGAGTTTTCTCCATATATCACCTTTACAACTTCTTGTGACTCCAATTATTTCAAAATAAAGAGTTTAATGAAAAAGAAAACACCCAACTTACCTGTGTGTGTGTATACTGTATATATGTACATGGGTCATAATAAATGATAAATATCCTTCCATGATTTATGAAATTCATAACAATTTCAGGTATGGTGGATTTTGAATGCTAAACAATGGTTCTTTTATCTGTCTGGCTCTTATCAAATTTTCTTACACTTATTACCTGTAAACACACAAATAAGAAAACAAGAAAATTTATAAACCCCCTCTAATGCTCTCCTCAAAACAATGATCTAAATGTAGAATTGATGGAGTAAGTAAAGGATGGCAAAAACTCCTGCTTGGCACTCTCACACAATACTTCTGATACCAGGGGTGTGTGTGTGTGTGTGTGTGTGTGTGTGTGTGTGTGTGTGTGTGTGTGTGTGTGTTTCACACCAATCAGTTCTCTAACTCTATGGACACTAGTCAGGTACCCTACTATTCCATCCAATTCTGACACTATTTACCTAAAGTCTGCAACAGATCCAACAAGTTTAGAGCTCAGTCCTATAAGACTGGCCCCACTTCAGATGCCAAGTGCAAGTCCAGGTCTCTGGTACTTCTGACTACCCCCTTCTCAGGTTCAATAATTTGCTGGAATGGCTTACAGAACTCAGGGAAACATTTCACTTATGCTTACTGATTTATTATAAAGGACATAACTCAGAAAGAGCCAGATGAAAGTGATGCATAGGGCAAAGAATGGAGGGGATCCTGAGCTTCCAGGCCGACTCTGGGTATACCATCCTCCCAGTACCTCCACCTGTTCAACAGATTCAAAGCTCACAAAATCTTGTTGTTTAAGCGTTTTTATAGAGCCTAATCTCCATTTCCCATTTCTTCCTTCCCAGAGGTCAATGAGTGAAGCTGGAAGTTCTAACCCACTAGTCAATTGATCTTTCTGGTGACCAGTCTTACCCTAAGTCATCTCTTTAGTATTAACTCAGATGTCATCAAAGGGGGCTCATTATGAATAATAAAAGACACTCCTTTCATGAAATTCTGAGAGTTTTAGGACATCTGTGACAGGAATCCAGAACACCGATCAAATAAATTTCATATTATATTACAGATAAGAATTTAAAAACTCATTCTTTTCCAGTATTTCTGTGACTAATAAAAACTAAAATGATTTCAAATTATATGGTTCTGTAAATGTAATTTTTCATATTGTTAAAGTCTATTGTAACACATTTCTGAGATAGCCAATTCTTTTGTTTATCATGAACAATGTTTAGTATATATAAACCACCTTTACTTTCTTAGGTCATAGAAACTTATTATTATCAGGTTTAGTAGTAGATCAATGAAAATGATAGCAGTTAAAATGCACATATATGGGTGGAGGGGAGCTCAAAAACGGAAATTATTTTTTGAAAGGCAAGCCCCTTTTAGTATGTAATTTCCCTGCTAGATAAGTGTTCTAGAAACCCATTGGCATCGGTGTACCAGCTGATGTTGTGAGGGGCTGAGTTTGGCTTCAGTGAAAATTTTTTTTTTGGTGGAGATTCTTTCAAGTTATTTTTCCATTTCATGTTGGGTGATTTACCAGAGCACCCATCACACTGCACGGTTTTTGACTCAAAATGGCGTGGCGCCAGTGCCCTGGGTCCTCCCTATTCACTTGATCTCATCCTAAGTGACTTTTTTTTTCAATGAATAAAGTTCTCAGAGAAAGCATTTTGTCCATGTGAAGAGGTGAAACAAAATATGGCAAAGGCACTAAAATTCATCAAAATTTATCAGTTCAAAAATTGTTTTGAGCAGTGGAAAAAGCATCTCAAGAGATGTATTGCAACAAATGGAGAGTACTTTGAAGGAGACTGAAGTTTAAACCTGTACGAAAAAATACACAATTTTTTAATACATGCATTCTGTATTTAAGGGGGGAGTCGCCCCTTGCATTATTCTTTTTCTAGTTTCTGAACTGTGTATTTGGGTTACTGAGTTTTGTTGGGTGCTTTGGGATTTGGGATAACTTTTTTTGAGCTTAAAAAAACATGAGAAAGAGTAAAGAAAATTAAGGGATATTTACTTCTTGGAGGCAAGGAGTTGAGATAGAGCCTGGTAAGTTGCAGCTGCCCGTTACTATAGTGTCTTGTATCCCTTTCCTTAATATAGAGAGCAAGCATTTATCTACTTCATCTGTTATATTGTTGCATAACAAACTAGTCAAAGCTTATAACAACTGCTTGTTTGGTTCACAAATCTTGGGTCACCTGCTGGGTGATACTTCTGATTTGGATTAGCCTGCCTGATCTCTTGCTGGTGATCTGACTGGGGCTGAATATTTCAGGATGGTTTTAACTTTCCTGTTTGTCAGTTGGCATGTCTAGGGAGCCTCAGCTGGTGTGGTTTGTTTCTGCTGCATGTGAGTACTGCTCCACTAAGCTAGCTTGGGCTTCCTCACATAGTGAAGAAAAGATTCTTTTTTTTTTTTTTTTTTGAGTTGGAGTCTCACTGTGTCGCCCAGACTGGAGTGCAGTGGCTGCTCCCGGCCACCGCAGCCTCGACCTGCTGGGCTCCGGCGATCCTTCCACCTCAGCCTTCCAAGTAGCCGAAATTACAGGCATGCGCTACCGTGTCCGGCTGATTTTTTTTTTTAATGTATTTTAGAGATGAGGTCTTGCTGCCCAGGCGGGTCGTGAACCCGTGGGCTCAGGCAATCCACTCACCTCAGCCTCCCAAAGGCGCAGGATTACAGGCTGAGCCACGGAGCCCGGCTAAGAAAAGATTCTTAACTGTGAGAGGGAATAGGTCACACTCTAAAATAAATTTTCAAGCCTTTGCTTAATCCTATTTGCTAATGTCCAATTGGCTACAAGTCCAGCTACAGGCACAATAGGTGGAGAGATAGAGCTCATCCTTCTGATAGCAAAATCACATACAGGGATGCATGCACTGAGGGATAGAGGAATTTGTGGCCATATATTTTTGTAATCTATTCATACATAGTTAGGCACAATAGGAGGCTCTCCCTCCAAATAATTACTTGCAAAATACTTTGTAAAAATCAGCAATATTTTGTTTCTATGGTAATCAGCTGGGATCTGAAAGTAGCTTTGCTACATACAGCATTTGTTTGTAGTTTGTATGTTAATGAAACTTTCCCTCTGTCTTAGTCTAGAGTTTGCAAGAGAAAGCATAAGAATAAAAAAATTATAATACAAAAAAAAAGTAAGAGATAAATTTAGCCTTTGGGTCAATTGTAAATGAGTGTCTAATAGTATATTTTGGTTACATTAAAAATGAACACTTATAGTGCTCATAGGAAGAAAATAAAAAGTTGAATAAAGTTCTTGTTTAAATTGAAGACAACACATAAAAACAATAGTGGGACCTTATGAAAACAAACAAAAGATTACTGGCAGAAAATATACTGAGAGTAAAAAGAATCTACACAAACTGTAAAATTAGCAGCCACATAAAACAAAATACTTTAGTAGGCAGGAGAAAAAACAATATATATAGCTTAATATGCAGGTATCAGTTCAATAAATGTGCTATTTTGAATGAGGGGGCAGGGGAATTGGACTTTCTCCCACTTTGATGCAAATGTGAAGCCCCAAGATGACTGTGACATTCTGAACTGTGATTTGCTTTGTAGCTCTGTTCATGCTGTTCTTTTACATTACAACTGCCAAATGGTTATTATTATTTACTGTTTAAGACAGGAAATGTACATGGTGAACCAATAACAAATAACAGACTGCTGTCCCAGAGAGCTTGCAGTTAAAAGACAAGAGCAGATATAATGCAGAACAAAACAGGGCATGAACACTGACTATTCCCTGCAGTTTAAATACTTAATGAAGCAGTGAAACTTTTTGGAAATTAGAAAAACAAAAGAGACAAGAATATTGGAAAACTATGTCAGAGGTTCTTATTCATCCTTCCATAGTATCTATGATTTGTTGTTTGACAAAATGCTGAAGGGTCATTTCACCTTGGCCAAAAGGGCTGTATGTCTAGGAGTATCAAAATCAGGCACAGGAATAGAAAAAGAAAAGAAAAGAATGAATAACAAACATTGGAAAAATGTGTGGGTTTTATGAATAGTTATACTAGAGAATGATGTACTGCTAATACTTAAATAATGGAAAAATTATCCTACATTTCACTTTTAGTAATAACTCATGATATATTTTATAGATAGTAGCTATCTCATATCCTATAGCAACATTTTGAGAGTATTTATAAATTCTTTTGGGATCTAAAAATTCTTAGTAAAGCTAGGTAGTCTTAATCTAAAAGATTATTAGAAGAACTAACTTAAAGACAAATATAACATTTATCCTAAAAGGTATCCCAGTGGTATTAAAGGATTTTAAACAGGGTGAAAACTAATCAAATTTGCATTCTTGAAATATCACTGTGGTAATAGTAAGGTGGAAGTCAGTAGAATTGGGGAGATATGACTATAATCCAGTTAATAAGGGATGATGGCAGGGAGAATAGCAGGAGTAATAGCAAAAATGAAATGCTATCAAGGAATTTAGAAAGAGAGAATGGATAGGTCTCACTATTTGATGAAGGCAGTCAGTAACTGAGAAAAAAATGTAGGATAATCAAAAGTTAATAGTATCAATTGTGGTTGTACCATTTGCTAATATAAAGGAACATAGGAAAGGGCATATGTTTTGAAATTTTGTGTTGATATGAAACAGTCAAGTGAAAATGTCCAAGAAGTATTGGATGGAGATCAACAAAGAACTCTAAACTAATTACAAAAGGGTTGGAAGCAGCATATTTATGTTTAGTCCAGATTTTTTTGTCAAATATGTACAGTGTGCTGTCAGTACTGAGCTAGTTGCTGATAGGACAATGGTGAATAAGACACCTCTGCTCAAATAAGTTATTTTTGGAAATTGATGCACATGACAAATTTGATTGAATCCACTGGTTTGGTGTAAATAAACATTCTCAGTAACCTGTTTTGCAAAACTGACCATTTGTGGCACCCTTGGATTTGTAAAAGACAACAAAAACAGAAACAAAAAACCCAAACCCCTAAGTATTATTAAAATTTCCTTTTTTTGAGAAATGTGTTTTTTATTTTTTTGATGCAAAAGTAGCATACACCAATTGTGGAAGATACAGATAAGCAAAATATAATTTATTCACAAATATTTACAATGTGCTTAATACATGTCAGGTTGTGCTGTGTGCTGACAGCAAATTTCTTGTCTTTTCTGTGCCAGACCAAGAACAATGTGCTTGTCTAGGCTATCAGGCTAGAACTTTTACATGTAGTAACCTCTTTTTTTTTGTTCTTCTTCTTTTTTACCTCACTTAATCCTATTTGCCCCTCCAGTTTCCACCCATGTGTCCTTCCTCTGGGATGTCTCCTTGAACCCATACCTCAGAAGCAGATGCGGTATGTGCTTCTGTGACGTCTTACATTTACCCAGCTCTTGATATATTTCCCAAGATGTTGCAGTTGCCTATTTACTAGCATCCGTTGATTTGGCTCAAAATAATTTGACAAAAAGCATACTGGTCGGCTTGAGAATATGTGTAAAATTAAAATTTGATGGCATAAATCAGTATGTTTAGTTACAGGATTTGATTTTTAACTTTGATGAAACAGGCACATGTAAAGGTCATTTGCAACTCTTCAAGAATCATGTGTTTTGTCCATGATTTTACTAATGATTTGACTGTTTGATTCTTTTAAATAAATTTTCTCCACCTGTCCAGCTAATCTTCCTGCTTTACAATCTTTGCAACTGTAAAATATTGACATAACTTTTGGGTTTAGTTCAAATAAAGATTAATCATAGAGACTATGATGAGACGCTGGAAAGCTCTGTTGGTCTTCTCAGCCATTTTCGACATGCATTTCAGCAGATGACCTAAAGATTAACTTCTAGAACTTGACCTTCATTATTAGAAGCTGCCTCTAGTGACAGTTGCTATCTGATTTTAATTCTGTTGTCACATACCTGGTGATATCAAGAAATAGAATAGCAAGCTCAATACATTATAGATATTTATTACTAATCTTTATCATAGGCACAATAAATATCAGAGAATTTAACATTCAACTAATTTAAACTAGAGCTATAAGTTGATGTTTCATCTTTTAAATTCAGTTGGCCTTGGAACGTAAGACCCTTTGACTGAAGAACCAAAGGAGCATGAGAGTCCGTATTCAAAAGCCTCATAATACTCACCCCATGTTTGCAGCCTTATGGTCACAGTCACCAGGAAAATTGGTTTGGCCTTTTGTTTGATTAGAGGATTGTTCCTTCTGTAGGCTACATGAAAACCCAAGTAGCTTTTATCCAATTATTTCATTTCCACATTGCTTTTGATCTTTTCCATCTACTCTGTTGGAAATTACAAAGAGGCAGTATGGCCTGTTAAAAGTCTAGGATTCTCCAATTATATTTGTTTTTTTGTTGGTTTTTTTTTTTTTTTTTTTGGTTTTTTTTGAGTTGGAGTCTCACTCTGTCGCCCAGACTGGAGTGCAGTGGCCGCTCCCGGCCACCGCAGCTTCGACCTGCTGGGCTCCGGCGATCCTTCCGCCTCAGGCTTCTGAGTAGCCGGAATTACAGGCGCGTGCTACCACGCCCGGCTAATTTTTTGATTTATTGTAGAGATGAGGTCTCGCCTGCCCAGGCGGGTCTCGAACCCGCAGGCTCAGGCAATCCATTCACCTCAGCCTCCCAAAGGCGCGGGATTACAGGCTGAGCCATAGAGCCCAGCTCCAATTATATTGTGTTGGCTACAAATATGCTGGAGTCACATTATTATGTATCAAGCCAGAGTGATGCCACTTTCTGCCTTCCTGCAATGAACTCCACACTGAGCTTTCTCACACTGAGCTTTTTGACCAGCTTCAGAGCCCTGGTCTGTGGCAAAGAAATGCACAAAGACCTGATGATGGACCAATAACCAGGATGCATTTCTTTTAGTTATAAATACATTCTAGGGTATCTAAACTATATCTTCATATTTCAAACAAACTACTGTAGATACAATTAGAGCTTTTTCTTTGATTGAGACATTGATTGGAAACAAAGACATTTTAGTTCTACATTGCATGCTCATAAGAGGACAAAACCAAAATCTTTTTTGAGTTTTGGGGTGTTAGCCTGACAGACAGGGTCTTGAAAGCAGAATTGGTGTTTTATTCTGTATCATGTGGAGCAGAGCAGTGCCTGGAACTTCAGAAATGAAATTATGAACTTCTTCTTCTAATAACTCATTCGTATCACCATGTATTCATTAAGCCAAAAAGTATCTCTTGAGCTTCTAGACTGTGCCAAGCAACATTCTAGAAGGTGAAGATATAGTAGTGAGCAAAATAGACAGTTTCTACCTTTATAGAGTTTATAGATTTGTTTCAGAAATAAACATTTATAGATGATGTTTTAATACTTTATTATGGCATAAGACTTTCATTCAACTACGGTCACTTGTAAATAATAGGGCCATCACAGACTATCACATTTCTCTTTAAGGCTTGACTATCAAACATGTGGTCAAAAGTTATTTGACCTCAAGGTTTAAATTCTTTGAACATTTTGACTTACCTTATGCACTGGATCTAGTAAGCTAACAAGCTTTAGACGCTACCTGCCACTCCTTTTGTTGATGTCACCAGGTATGTGACAACAGTGGGTTAGAATTAGAAAGCAATTGTCACAGAAGTAAAGCTTCTAAAACAAATGGTTAAGGGCTGAAGGTGACCCTCAGGTTACCCAGTGACATGGATGCCTCAAAATTACTGATGACAGAAGGATGAGAACCCTGACAAAAGTTCTCCCTTCTATCATAAGATCCCTATTTAGCACAGTGACCACTAGTGATGTCACTATGGAAATGTCTTAAGTTTCCTTTTTTCATCTTTTACATTACATTTCTTGGGCCTTTTAAAATTCCATTCACTAATCTTCCATATTTTGATCATTTTTTATGTTGGTGGTGGTGATGGTAAGAATGAGAAAATGAACCATATTCTGCTGCAGCGCCCATTCAATCTTTTGATTTTTTTTCCTTGTATAACCAGTCTTTCCAGATAGTCACACTCTAGGTCATGGCTCTGTAAAAAGTATAGTAAAGTCTTCACTTGCCATAGCCATGCAATTTTATTCCCTAGTTACTAATGAAAGGCAATGACCCAGTGCATCCTTTGTCCTGAATGACTGGACTAAACTAGATAAATGATGCTGGCTTTTTGAACTCATCCTAGAGCAGCAGCTGAGGTCCCAGCCATGCTGGAAGAAATATGGGAAATAGGAGAGAAAAATAGCCCAGATGTAAAAGGGTTATATGGGACCACTGTCATATGGCAACATTACCCAATATACAGAACAAAAGGCCACTGAGAGAGAGAGAGAGAGAGAGAGAGAGAGAGAGAGAGAGAGAGAGAGAGAGAGAGAGAGATAATAGGGAGATTCAGATGACAGATGACAGAACTTTTTGAGGTTAGTGATTCTATTGAGCTGGGACAGGCATAAGGGCAATACATCTACTGGAAAGAACAGCAGTCTTTGCCAAGTAGAAAAACGGCAAAGGGGTTAACAAGTCCTGTTCCTTCTCTAAAACCACCAGGATTGAGCAAGAAGATGAGACCACTAACCAATTTTAAGCATAAGAATGACATAATCAGAACTATGCTTTAAAATGATTAGTCTTGCTTCAGAGTGAAGTCCTTTGTGTACTGGTAAATCAGTTTTGTCCATGGTCAATTTTAAGCTACCGGTGATTTGACAATCCACTCAAAAAAATCTCTGAGTATTTAACAATTGGTTCTCAGGAACCAGCAAGAACTGACTTCAGTGTGCCACTGGCTAGAGGGGTGTGTGTGTGTGTGTGTGTGTGTGTGTGTGTGTGTGTGTGTGTGTGTGTGTGATTTGTTCTTTAATACCTAAATCTAGGATAGGACATCCTTGTAGCAGGTGGTTGCAGCAATTCAAGCAGTAGAAGATAGATGATGATGGACAAACTAATGCAATCCTAAGGAAGATGGGGAAGAATTTTGTTAATCCAAAGCAAAAAGAGAACATGATTTTATATTGAGTGTGGTGAATTAGGGAGTGGAAGCCTCTGGAGATGACTGCAAGTTTGGGTATCTGAGTGGATGGTAGTCCCACTCACCAAGACAAAGAAGAGAGGGAGAAAATTGTTTTATAAAGGGTTGTCTGACTAATCGAATTTAGTTTTGGCTATGGTGAATGTAAGGTACATGTAGGACTCCAAGGAGAATTGTTCTCATGCAGAGTGAAGATTGTTGGAGCAGAGTCCCTGAGAAGGTAAGCGATGATGGAATAAAGAATACAATTGGTAAATATTCTTTCAATGAAGGAGGAAAGAAAAAAAGGGAAAAATGTGGCTCTTAATAGCTTTGTATTGCCCCGAAAGAAAGTTAAAAGAGTTTTTGGCTGATGACCCCAATTTACTCAGTGAAGTGGGAAGCATAGGCATTTGCTGAGGCTGGGGCTAAGTAATACAGGAGCTTTGAGAAGACATTTGAAAATTTAGGGATATCTATTAAGGGAAATAATTAGAAAAAACAACTGAAGGAAAGTTTCCTGGGGAGTATTAATGACCCAAGTGAAATTAAATTTGTAGGTTTAGATTCAATGTTTTAAACAGCTACATGCCTTTGAAGTAATCAAAGACTATTATTAAATATTCTAATTCATACTATCCATTCATTTTAATATAATCTCCTGCTAAGAATCAAACCATTGTATATTTTTAAAATAAACACTTTTATTGTGCTTAACTTCTCAGAATTTGTGTATTACTCATTCATTTAATCCCATGGCAATTCTAAAAGGTAGGTAGTAAATTTTTCTCATTTTAAAGATGAGGAAATGTAGTCCTGAGGCATTAGGGACTTACACAAGGTCACTAATAGCTGAGATTACAACTAATTTCACTGGCTCCATAGCTAGTACTTTTAATCACTTCATATGCCTCTCAGTGTCGATTTATATAGTATCTATAGAGTCTATCCAAAAATATCATTAATTTTCATTGTATTTTATCATCATGTAAAACACATTAAGAGCATATAAAACAAGAAACTGTGTAAACAAAGCAACAAAGAGTGAGTTAATAAGTGAGCACCTGTATGCAGTTTTATTTATCGATACTTTGGGAAATAATAGTTCAACACAGAAAACTATCATAGATAGCAAATACTTTAAAAAATGGAATAAATATCTTCTCTGACACTCTATGTGAAAGTTGTTTCACTGTCATCAGAAGTCCAACTAATCTATAAATTCTCTTTCTACCAGCATAAAAATAATTCCTAGGCAATCATATACAGCTATGATATTTAAGGAAATCTCTGATGGATCAATTGTAATATAAATAAAATATCAGCGTTACATAGGCATACATAATGAAGACTATTTTAAGGACTGAATTTTTTGTACATTAAGATGTCTCTAAAATTACCATGTCAGTTATGTTATAAGGACATGTTCAATCTAAATTAAGCAAAATGGCAAGAGAAAAAAATGAGCAGTTTTCTCATGGCTAATGCCTACAGGTTTTATTAACACCTAAGAACAAAGAATTTTATATCATGTTTATATTGTAGTCTCTTATATATGCCAGTATGCTGACTTTAAAATATTTTATTTAGAAAATTGAGTTATAATAATTTTATTAATTCCAACTTATCAATTAGAAAACTAACAAATAATAGAGACAAGAAATAAATAGACAAAACTGACATTTATAGTTAAGTTTCTAGTGGCCAAAAATGGCTGGTCAAATAAATTGAATTCATCACTAAATTTTTTCTGAGCAATTCTGGTTCATGAGTCTCTAAAATATTTCAATAGTATCACACCATAATGTTAAATTATGTTAATAGTATATTATATTTTATAGTTGCATATGCATTGTATTTAGTGAATGATTATCTGCATAATATAGCTTTTGGTATCTCAATCTATTTTGCTGTGATACCACTAAGTTGGCTGAGAGTATATCAGTTTATTCTCAACACTATTTAAAAGCATCACTCCAAAGAACATCATGCTTTTAAAAATGCCCTGTGGCATCCCTCTCTCATTTATATTGTATTAGCTTCTAATTCAGTAATGTATTGCATGTTTATTGATCTAATAATATAAATAATGAGTATGAAATAACCTTATGATATTTGTTTAAGGATTAAAATTGAGAACATTTTAAAAGAGTTTCCCTACTTCTATTTTCTGATCACACTAATCTGTACCACATATCAATTTAGTTTGATACACATCATTAAGGGTGCACTATGTGCCTGACAAGGTGATGATACAAAGCTGGGTTTGAGTCACAATAGTTTTCAATGAGTTAACTGTGTTGTAGTAAAGACAGATAAAGATTGCAAGGCAACATTAGTAGAAGTGTATTGGGCATCTACTAAATGCGAAATTCATACATAGAAAGATGAAATATTTAACATTGAGAAAGTTAGGAAGTTGAAAGAAAAATGACAACTAAATTAAGTGGCGCTACAATTAAGGGAGTAGTATGAACAAAAGCACAGAGACGTAATAGCAAGTTGAGAATATACAAGCGTTTTGGTATTGCTGAATTATAGAGTGCAAAAAGCAGAAAAATGAACAAAGGTCATACAAAGAGTTATAAAATCGTCCTTAATCATACCTATAATCACTATCTTATGATCTCATAATTTTAAGTGCTCTCAATTCTATATCAAGTCAATCCTAAATATTTCTACATGAAAATAAAGATTTAAAAAACTGATACTAGTTTACCTTTCTTTCTTAACTCATTTTTTTAATCCACGAAAGTTACGTGTTTGCTGTTCTCCTAAAATACATGACACTTTCTCTCTTTGCCTTTTTTTAAAATGCTGTTCCCTGTGTTTGAGAAGCTTCATATATTCGTCAAATTCCCACTCTTTACTGAAGGCACAGTTCAGACGGCACAATTGCAAGAAACATTAGATTTCCTAATAAACTGTATATTATTTCTTGTCTTCCTGGAAACCCCTGAGTTTCTATAGTTCAAGGGTGTTTTCTTCTCTTTGAAATTGTTCATAACACTGAGCTTTTAATTTTTATGCGCCTCTGCTTTCCTAACCAAACAATGTGTTTTAAGCTCTCCTAACCAAACAATGTGCCTTACTCATCTACTCAGGTAGATGGAAGCACATAAGCTATAGTAAAAGATATCCAAAAAAGTAATACCTTTACTCAGTAGAAACATATTTAATGTCCATAAAAAAAGTCCTGGACAAGAGCACAGGTTATCTGTGCAGCTCTTCTTTATGTATTCAGGACCCAGGAAGAGACTCAGCCATTTTCACCAAGTACCTTCCAAGGCTAACAAACGTTGGCATCATCAACCTGTCAGCCAGCCAAAAGAAAGAATGAGTTGGGGAAGTAAGGAAAATTTTCTAGGCATGGCTTTGGTGTGGAACACCTCACGGAAACTCATATTCCCTTTAGTGGCAGCTTATTCTCATGGCTATACTTACAGAAAAGTCGTCAGGAATTTGTAGTCCAGATAATTTGCATGTTCGTTTACCATCAAGTTGGGTTGTTATAGAACCTTCTATGTAGCAATATTAGCCAACATTTATAGAGTATTTATTATATGCCATACAGTTTTTCCTAAGTGACTTACGTGCATTAACTTATTTACAAAAGTCCTGCGAATGCAGATACTTTTTTCTCTCTCTCATTCTATAGATGAAGAGATTCAAACAAAGGAAGCTCATATAACTTTATTAAGGCCACATAGCCAGTATATGGTAAAACAGGACTTTGATCCTAGAATCCATGTTCGAAAACATTATACCACATTACCTTTAGGAGAGTAAACTTTCAGTAGATGTCCACTAAATTAATACAACATTGGTATTTCAAGTAACTAAGCAGCCCTGAAGCTGAAGCTGTAAAGATAAATATTTACATTTAAGTTTCCATCTACAGAGAAGGAGCAAATGGTTTATTTGAGCTTTCCTCAAGAAAAGCTTTAGGTAGCTACCTGCAAAATGTCTACAAAGCACTTTCAGAAAAACGTTATAGAATGGTTTTACAATATTGTACTGCAAGTCTCATCATCACCATATTATATGGAGATATTAGGCAATGGGAAATTTTTCTTAGTATTTCATTATTTAGTATG
This sequence comes from Carlito syrichta, assembly GCF_000164805.1. Classification (NCBI taxonomy): domain Eukaryota; kingdom Metazoa; phylum Chordata; class Mammalia; order Primates; family Tarsiidae; genus Carlito; species Carlito syrichta. The sequence continues at coordinate 273,045 of NW_007247782.1, read as the reverse complement.
ATTCTTAATCAATAGATGAAAGTCTACAATAAATATGAAGACAGTTTACCTAACCCTTCATTTAAAACACTGCCTGGGAGGTGACTGGCTTGCCAGACAGCCTGGAGACACTGTATTGATAGCTGAGTCTCTAAGTAAATCGATGGATTTGTGCCTTGAAACCTGTTCAAAAAACATTTTTACTAATCCGTTGAAGGCTACCGAAAGCAAAGTTGTAATGGAAAGTCCTTCAGTGAGTGGGGTCACCCATTCTTGTACTTTGTTTTTACTTTCTAATACAAAAGGAAGCTAATATGTCTTTACAGGTCATCACTTTTTTAGTCTTCTTTCAGAACTTATGTTCTATTCTATGTTATCCTCTCTGTAAAGAAAAGCATTTATCGATTTCACTTTGAGTAACCAACTACAAACTTTGGAGCCTCCTGGCTCCATCAACCAAACCTGAAACATTTCAAAGCATTAATCCTGAATGTTTTTTATAGGATGTTTTCTTAAATCCTAGCTTTATTAATTGGAGAAAGTCCATTTATTGCTACATAGACGTAACTTCTATATTAGGATTATGTACGGATGTTTTTATTTACAATGTAATAATGACTGCCATCTTTTGAATTCCTATTTGTTTTGGCATTTTCTTTTCTTTTTAATTATAAAGATGTGGGGAACAATTCAGGGTTAGGTATACAAACGTTGATTATGCAGGTACCCTTGTTGTGAGGTATGTCCCTCCCTCCCCTAGCTGCCAATCCCACTCTCCTACCCCTGACAGTTTCCCACTACTGCCAATCCCTTTCTTTCAGTATTATAGTTGTTCAGGTTCCGCTTATGAGTGAGAACATATGGTACTCTGTTCTTTGTTTTTGTGATAGATCACTGAGCATGATCGACTTTAAATACATCTGAGTCGCTACAAAGTCCATATGTTTGTCCTTTTTTATGGCTGCATAATATTCCATTGTGTATATGTACCACAATTTTTTTTTTATCCAGTCCAGCTTCCATGGGCAACGTGGTTGGTTCCATGTTTTTGATATTGTGAATAGAGTTGCAACAAACACACGTGTGCAGGTATCTTTTTTGTAGAGTGATTTGAGTTCCTCCAGGTATATTCCCAATAGGGGAATTGCTGGATCATATGGAAGGTCAATTTCTAGTTCTTTCAGAAATCGCCACACTGTCTTCCAAAGAGGTTGCACTAGTTTGCATTCTTACCAGCAGTATAGAAGTGTTTCTTTTTCTTGGCATCCTTGCCAGAATCTGTTGTTGTTTGTTTTATTAATGATGGCCATTCTTACTGGGGTTAGGTGATATCTCATCGTGATTTTGATTTGCATTTCTCTGAAGACGAGTGAGGCTGAGCACTTTTTCATGTGTCTGTTGGCTGCCTGTATATCTTTTTTTGAGAGTTGTCTATTCATGTCTTTTTCCCACTTTTTAATGGGGCTGTTTGTTTTTTCCCTTTTGGCATGTTTGAGTTTCTTATAGATCCTAGATGTTAGACCTTTGTCAGATATACAGTTGGCAAATATTTTTTCCCATTCTGTGGACTGTCTCCCTGCTTTCTCTATGGTTTCTTTTGATTTGCAGAAGCTCGTTAGTTGACGAGGTCTCACTTGTCTATCTTATTTCTTAAGGTATGAGAATTTAGGGTTCTGAATAGGAATTGGTTGCCAGTTTCAGGTTCACTTTCATCTGTTGTACTACCCATTTCTTTATCCTTGATTGAAGTAGGCTAGTTACCTTTTGAGACTGGTCTCTGCCCAGATCTGGACAAAGTGTACATTTGTTCAATGGTGGACTAAAGAGATTTATGGAGATTTGGACTGGGACTACTCAGATAGGTGGCCAAACTATTTTCCTTCGGATAGAAGCTGGAGGAATGGAAAGCTGGAAGTGCCACAATAATCTCATACATGTGTTTATTCATTTACCCAACATATATTTTTGGAATATCTACTATGTGCCTAGCAAAGGCACTTGGAACACAGAAATGAACAAAATACACATAAATCCTGCCAATTAGATATAATAATTGTCCTGAGAATGATTAATATTGTTAACTCAAATGAAACAGAACTGGAAAATTAGAAGACCGGGATTTTTGCCTATATTGTGTCTCAGGATCAGGCCTGGATGTAAAGTTCATATTGGCGTAAAAATGTCTATTTCACAAGTCAACACTTTTTCTTCTTAAGATAATTTGGATTCAATCTTCTGTCACTTGCAAAGTCATAGCAACTAATACTCAGACTTGCACTCATTTATACTACAAAAATTATTTAAGTAATTATTATGACCTGCATAGCCTGTCTTGTTATTGTAAATCCTTAAGTTTTCTTCTTGCAATTGCTCTTTGCATTTTTATCTCACTTTGAGCACTCTAAGAACTCTATTGAAAAATATGGGGATTGCATCATAATTCCCATTTTGTGTTTGAGAAAATTGAGTATGAGGTACCAGAAAATATGTGTCATTTGTGTTTCTTGTGCTGGAGACTTTGGACATAAATCAGAAAACAAAACAAAACAAAAAAACCTGGCATGCAGAGATGCAGTCACTTTTGATTATTTTTGATTACCAACACATCTATTTTATATTGATCCAGGGTATAATTTTTAATTTGTCATCAATATAATATTTTTCTCTAAATTATTACTTGCACTGTGGGCTCTAAGATTGATATATTGTTTTAATGCTTCTTTTTCGCACACAAATTATATTATTTAATCATAAATGTCATGTCAAGTGAAGTAGTTTTAAACTAAAAATAACTGTATGACAAAGTTTTACTAATTCTGCTTACAACAATGCCCCTTTATTTTTCATGAAAACTATTTGTTTTGGGGTATTATATCATATTTCTTCCAACATGGAAAGTAGGGCAATCCAAACTACAAATTAAAATATTGCTTATTTTATTGGGCTATAAAATTAGTATGTGTTGAAAATACTTTTTTGCTTATGAAAATGAGAAAAGAAAAGTATAAGGTAAGAGAAGACCACCCCAATGCTGCAGTCAATTGATATTTTTATGCATACCCTTCCAGGAAGCTTTTAAATAAATAAATAGATAAATTGATAGATAATGTTAATTGGTTAATTTTTTTTACCTAAAGTATAGATGCTGATTTTAATCATCTGCTCATATTTTTCTCTTTATTAAATAGTATAAGAAAATAAGATTTTATTTCCTTATCATCATTTTTAGACATAGAATAATATATTTAAATGTTTCCCTTTTGTGCAAACTGAGATTATGTAAATTTTCATCATTTTAACAACACTATAATCTGCTTTCTTATGCCATATTGTTTATCTGCATCTCTAATAATTTAATGATAACAATTCGTCTAAGCATTTTTCAAAAAATGTTTTACCGCAAATTTAATTTTTGCTTATTATTGAGGATACATAAGTAAGTTGTCTTTTGAGATTCTTTCTTAATTTTTCAAGTGGCATGCTTTCTTTACCATTTTATTTATATTCTCTGAATTAAAATTAAATCAACCCTTTGTCTCTCATGTTCATTGCCAATATTTTTGTCAATTTTTTTGCTTGCAATTTAAGAAACTGTTGGCATAAAAATTTTATGTTTACATGCCTGAAAACTTTTTGTTATTTACTTTTCTTTGTGATTTGTTACGATGTCATTTTGTTCAAGAACGTCTATACCCATCCTAAAATAAGTTACAAAATATTTACAAATAGTCTTTTAGTACATATGATAACAATTTGTAATTTTAGTTTGTTAATCAATAGGGAATTAATTTGGAGTTATGATCTGAGGCAAAAATTTGTGTTTTTCATTGTTTTAGTTTAAATATCTACTTCCCCTAATCATTTGATACTTAAGTTGTATTTTCCTCACAGATTTTAATAATTTTTTAATTATATAACTATTTAAATATAAAAATATGTTTTTTCTGCAATTGATTCTTGGTTTTTTAAATCAATTTACTGATTTTTCTCTAATACTATATGGTATTCATTTCTATATCTATGTCTTAGCTACATATTAGATAACACTTTTAGTTGTTGATTGTTTCAAATATTTTTGTCTATTTATATTTATAGGTAAGCTTTATCTGTGTTTTAAAAATTCCATAGTAAATCACTTATTATTTGCTTTTGCATTTCTTTAATCTTATATTAATAAAAATTCAATTATTTTCAAAGTTTTTACACTTTTCCTAAAATATGATGCGTATCTCCATTTATACCCTATGTTATAACTTTACATATATACATGTGCATGCATGTATTTAGGTTTATTCTGTTAATTTTCTTTCATATCAGTCAGTGTGGAGTACAGAAAAAAATATAGCCCCTTAGATATTTCCATGATGAGGGAATGTTATACAGGAATTTTGTTGCTAAAAGCATGATTGGAAGAGCTAGAAGAGCAAGTCAGAGTAATGCCAGTGATATTTGGATACTGTTCACTATTGTTTTAAAGAACATCCTTATATCTGCAACCCAGACATCAGAAAACTGCCAGTTCTTTCTCTACAACTGCCCATGAATTTTGGACTGGCCACCAGAGGTGAAGTATGGCCACTGCAACACTCTACAGTACTTATGTGGCTATGACATTGCTTACTATCAGAAGAAGCTCCTGGAAGAGGGCTTCTGCTTTGTCTTCCACATGTCAGGATTACGCTAATTAGTGAAATCTATATTGCTTCCAAAACCTTATCTTTAAAGTAGTCTGAGAAATGCAGATTTCAGGTTGTGGCTATCCAGAGAGTTAAATTCATAAAGCCTATCATAATGATTTTTTTCGACTTCATCTTCTCACAAGTTACTGCTGATGTATACTAAGCCCACTGAATTTGAATGTTTTTTAGAGTGACTCTTTTGACTACAAACTTGTTTCATGCAACAATCGCCATAAAAACAAGTACAAATAATTTACCACTATAAAAAACGACTATTTGTACAAGAAACCTGAAATAATTAGATCAATTTACTTAACTAGATTTATCATTAAGTTGATACGTTTGTATTTTATATTAGCAAAGAAGGGCAATTATTTTATCAATGTCAGAATAAAACCAAAATGTGATTCTTGGTAACTATTTATTTGATAGATGCCATTCTCTTCTTCCTCATTTTCTTTTCTTCTTGATCTAATAACTAGTTACTCATATTCTTGAAGGTATAGTAGTATATAATGAGATTTTTTTTGGATTTTTATTTCATTTGCTGTGTTTTTATCTGGTTTATTTTACTATAAATTTTGAAAGACATTAATAATGAATTTGATAACATTTTCCCAGCACATTAATTTGAAAACCCAGACATCAAATTGTTTTTTATTGTCAATACAATCAATACTATAAATGAGACCAGGTTATGTTAATTCTGTTTCTAAAACCGATATGAATTGGCCTGTACACTCTATACTCAGGTAAATGTTAAAGTATTTTTCAAATTAATATTTTGTTAACTTAAAAATAAGAAACTCCATTTTATTGTATCTTATTCTTGAGAATGGTTTTATTTTCCAGGATAATATAGAATATACAAGTTAGAAACAGACACTGGAACAGTACACTGCTGCTATCACTTTCATATACTTACAACTTAAAAAGACATTGAGTGTTTGGAAAATGATGCATTCTGTCCTGATTTTTCTTATTGACCATTTTCTTGTATTGTGGTTGATGTGATGGGTGAGGAAATTTAGAACCTGCTATTTCTGGTAATTTCTCTTGTTCTCTGTTGTAACCCTGTTTTCAGTTTACACAAGAGTCAACAAAAAAAGCAATGATGGCACCAACTATCTACTTAAGAGAAATTCATTCCTTTTATGGAAATGCCTTTCTCTGTTCTTCGTGTGTCATTTTATTTTGTAATGTTTATGTGAGTAATGCCAGTAATATCTGGATACTGTTCAGCGTTCTCCACAATTTCAGTATAATTCAGTGCAACATCCTTATATACACTAATATTTGATGAAGTTCAATGATTCATTATTTCTAATTTTACTATCAGATGGAAAAGCTTGCTAGTGTAAGACTTCTAATTTATTAATGATGTGCTTCAGAAGATATAGTCTTTATTATATATTACTTTGAGATATTTTTATATATAGTTGTGTGTATGAATTTATAATGATAATCCTCTCAGGCGTTGCCTTATTTATTACCATGCCTATTCTCTTCTTCCTAACCAGGTGTCTTCTTTTCTGTTTATTTTAGTCCTCTCTGAGTCAAATTCCCTCATAATTTCAAGATGCAATACCACAAAAAAGCAGGGTGTGTAAAGTTCAAGAGTAAATTAAACTGAAAGTTTATAAATCAAATCCCCACCCAAATACATTCCTCACAACTGTTTTCTTTTCCTTTTTTCCCTTTTGTCTGTACCCTCTGAATTTGAAGAAGATTGCACACGTGTCGATTTGTGACTGAATGTTAGAACTTTCTGTAGATACAGTAGCTAAAGTTCACTCAGTGGTATTATGCTTGTAATAGAGAGAAAACTGAACTGGGATTCAGGAAATTGGATTTCTAGCCTCCTCTGAAGTGTTGAACTGAAAGGAGCTGTGTTTTCTTTTCTACCTCTTGTACTGAAAAGGCAGTTAGACCTGGAGGGAGAATTCTGTTGAGATTAATACTATGACTGAATAAGACAATTATATACAAGTTGAAGACAAAGAGGTTTTCTAAAGAGAAAGAAAACTGTGGCATCAGACATCATGATGAGAAATATAAATGGAACCCTAGAGATTTCCTATGTGAATGGAAAACAATTAAATAATATACTTACTATTAATACCAACCTGTTCCAACTTCTGGATAACTGATTGATTTTAGCAAAACCAACTATTTAAAAGACTAAAGGCTTAAGACAGATCTCTGTGTTAAAATCTTAGCTTGATTATACATATATATATAAAGTTTAATATGATGAAAGGATTTATATTAATTAATTTTATATTTACTGAAAATTCAATAACTGAAGCACTGGTCTAGAAGGGGAATGCAGTACAGAAGAAAATATTTAAAAAAGGAATAATGCTTGTCCCACAGAATTACGTTTTATTAAATTTCAAATGCCATGTACAAAATCCTGGGAATCTGCATATTGAAAATTCAGTAGAATTATGAACAAAAACTTGAATATTCACCTCATAATAGATATACAAATAGCCAATGAACATATGAAAACAAACTCATCTTCATTATTCATAATGTTTACTCATATTAAATAGTGATACTAATCTATACCCACCAGACTGCTAAAAATAAAAAAGATGGAGAGAGAGGCACATACAGTTTTGAAAGGAATTAGTGAGCCTAAACTCTTACATGGCTGCAACCACACTGGAAAATGGTTTGGCAATACCTACGTGAATATACACACTCCAAGAACCAGGATATCTATTATCAGGAATATGCATGACATAAATCCACAGACGTGTTTAACAGAAAGTATACATTACACAGTTCACATCTGTAATATTTGTAACGGAATCAAACTTGAAACTAGCAAAATATCCACAAGCAGGAGAATGGAAAATATAAGACAATGGAATGAATTTTTCAAACATAAAATTGAACTAAAGAAGTCAGGCATAGAACACTATATAGGACTCTTTTGTTTATTAATTTTGTAATAAACAAAACCAGGCAAAGCAAATATATTTGTTACAAGCCAGAATAGTAATTATCCTTAGGGTGTGGCGACTGGAAGGGAACTAGAGAGGTATGCCTTGAATGCTGGTAACATGAGGGTTCTTTATTCCTGAGCTGGATATATAGACCTTTTGTAGCTTGTGAGAATTTGTTGAGTTTTATACTTATGGAAACTTTACTTTTCTATATGTATATTATAGTTCGATTAAAAAAGAAACAAATAAAGCTGTTTCCTGACTATACTTACTGAGTTAAGCTCATTCAATTAACTGATTATAATAACATTTTGCTTCATTAAAAATGGAGAAAATTCAAGAACTAGAATGAACTCACAGCAGATCTCAAGTCCATGTTATTTTATGAAAATGAATAATCATGCTTTAAACTTAATAATGGAAATTTATTGTGCTTGAAAACTTTCCCATCTAAATATTAAGCATGTAAAAGAATGAGTAGTAATAATTGGGAAAAAAGAATTTACAATTCTTTATCTATTTAACAACAGTAGTAATAGAAATACCTCTCTGTATTACATTAACTATTTGAAAATAAATAATGCATAAATATCTTTGAATTCTTTGGAAGAATGATCTTACATTAAGGGGTTCTAATATGCATAGACCAGATTCTAATCTGTGCCACCAGATAGTGGTACAGTCCTTGGCCAGTTTTTATATAATCTGAACTTTAGTTTCCCTTTAACTGTAAATTAGAATTACTAACTCATGAGGGAAATGAGTTAAATAATCTGTTGGTTGTACTGTACTTGTTTGTGTTTGCTTCTTTGAGACTAACTTATTGCCTGGTCAAGTGTAGAACCGATAATAAGTGAAAGTAAAAATAAGTGAAAGACAGAAAGACATTTGTATATAGGTGATCAATAAATTATTTACTTTATTACATGTATACTTATATTGTCTTAGAATGTATATGATATCATATTTAATCTTCAGTGACAACTTTCTGAAGAATGTTTTATCACTTCTAAACCACTGATAGAGACTATCCAATTTCTCAGAAATAGTCTGCAGAGTCAGTACTTGAACTAAAGACATCTTATACCAAGTTTAGTGATTTTGCGACTATACAGTAATAAAAAAGATGGCTGCAAATACATGAAAAAAAAACAACATTCTTGTGAACTTTCAGGGCTACAAATGGTCTCAATTTTCATTTAAGTCTCTATCAAAATCCTTGTCTAATGTATCTTGAATATTTTCAGCAATAGATATTCCCTCTCCACTAGTGAGTATTTCCTTCAAAAACCAACAGCTATAATGGTTAAATAAGGAATGTTTATTCCTTATATTGAATTCAAAATTGCCTTAAAAATAAGTTATATCCCTGCAGCAACAAATAGCAAGTCATATTTATCTCTATTAGCAATCCTTCAAAAATGTAAGTACAGCTAAATCTTCTCATGGTGGAGTTTCTGGATTCTTCACTGTATTCTTTGTCTAACTTTAGTTTTTGCATTTCTTAGAAAAATGGTTCCCAGATTGTAAGTGATTATCAAAGAAAATAATAATACTAAAAACAAACAAAAAACCTAAAACTTTAAAAAGATCTGAATATAATATTGTTTTTGATTCAACTTAATTTTTTGCTGACCTTTTTAATAGCCACATAACAATACAGACCTATGTTATCTGCATTGCAAAATTTGTGTTTTTCAAACTGTGTCAAGACACTTCAAGTAGGTTCTGTGAGGATCAAAAGTTCCGCAATCTTTTTTTATGAAAAAAAGGGACAACTCTCAAGTTTATGCTTTCTGTGAAAGTCACAGTTGTTTCATTAGGCAAGGATTTTTTGACTGCATATTATGTGTCAATGCTCTCCTAATTCCGGGGTTACAGCAGAGAATGAAACAAAGGCCCCTGCCCTCAAAGAACTTAAGTTCCAGTTTAAGAAAACATAACCCAAGACAAAATGGCAAAAGATCAATTATCACCTACTTTCTCAGACATTTTTGTGTACATTTTAATGAATAAGTTTAGTGCTCCAAATCCCAATTACTGGCTATTATAGTTAATAAGAGAATGCGGTGATATTTAACTAAGGTTATTAAGAATTGTGCCTTCAGTGAGCAGAGTCCAATGAGTTAATAGGTTTCTATTGTTCCTAGTCAAATGAACTTTTTATGTTATTTCATTATTTTTTGAGAAGAGCTTTAATTAAAACTCTGATTTGCAAACTCTTCCTGTAATGTTGATTCTGGAGTGGGTGGAAATGCTTTCTAAAATCCATTCGCTAAAGTAAAATGGAAAATTACTTCAATGATTCTGTTGAATTAAGTCAAAAAAGGAGAGCAGATATTTAATGATTTTAATGTTCTCATTAAATAAGGACAAGCACTATACCTCTAAGCATCATTATTTGAATTTGCAACCAGCAACACTATTATATGCTAATTTTGCATACATTTACAATTCTGGTTGTTGTTCTAGTTAGGATGTAACTTCTCCTGAGTAACAATTGTCAGTAAGGTACATAGTGATGGTGGTGGTGAGGAAATTATATTCCAAGACTATATTAATCTAGATCAAAACATCATCAGGAAAAGAAAGCTTATAGGAAAGTATAGGCATATGTAAATATTTCTCACTTTGAAGAGTGCTAATTTGATTTCCAAACTAAGGATATTACAAAGGTTAATGAGGTTTAGCTTACTCTTATTCATAACTTTAACCATCAGTATATATTTAAGAATAATAGCCTATTTTGTTTGAATGTAGCAATAAATCAAATATTACCCTCTAACAGTATGAAATGCTAAAACATAAAGTATTAGGCTATCAGTGTGTTACAGTTCCATTAACTGCCTAATCACAAATCATTCTTCTCCAAATACTAAGCTTGTCCATCCTTCAAACTTGGTTATCTGACAATAGGAACATGTATACTATTTCTATTTCCACTGTAAATCAAATCATACATTCATTAATACATTCAGAGTATATTCACATTAGATGATTTTTTTTTTCTCAAGCCCTCCCTAAATTTACTTCAATATCTCTTTCCAATCACAGTGTACTTAAGTTGATATCACTGCTAATGATTGTATGTCAGCCTACTTGGCTGCCATAACAAAATACGACAAGCTGGGCAATTGAAACAATGGAAATGTATTGTCGTGCAGTACTGAAGACTACAAGTCTCAGAGTCTCAGATCCAGGTGCTGGCAGGCTTCTATTCCTGGCTTGTAGACATTCACATCACACTATGTCCTCACGTGGCTTATCCTCTTCACAGGTATAGAAAGAGAGAGAGAGAGAGAGAGAGAGAGAGAGAGAGAGAGAGAGAGAGAGAGAGAGAGATCCATATCTGGTGAGTTTTTCTCTTCTGATAAGACATCAGTACTATTGGATTAGGGCAAGACATCCTCATGATCTCTTTTAATCATAATTACCTTCTTACAAGCCCTGTCTCCAAATACTATGACATTGGGGGTTAGGGCTTCAACATATGGACTGAAGGGAGCAAGATTCAATTCATATCAGAGTGTTTAAATAATAGTTTCCCTTTTTAAAAATAAGTTTTTTATTTTAAAATCCTTTAGGTTTACAGAAAAATTGTGACGATTATATGAAGCATTCCCATATGCCCCATACTCAATTTTGCCTATTAACACCTTATATTAGTATGGTATATTGTTATAATGGAATCAATTTTCATACATATTAATTAAAGTCCATGCTTTACTCAGATTTGTTTAGTTTTTACCTCATGTTTTTTCTTTCTAGCTTTCTCCTCCTCCTTCTTTTTTGTGCCAGTTTCCCATTCAGAATATCACATTACATTTAGTAGCCATATCTAATTAACTTCTTTGTTACTGTGACAGTATCAGAAACTTTCCTTGTTTTTGTTGTTTTTTACACTTTTGAGGAATTTCAATTAGGTATTTTGTAGAATCATTTTTATGAAGGTCATCTGTTATGACTAGACTGAGATTGTGTGTTTTGAGGAGGATGACACAGATACTAAGTGCTATTTTTATCACAGCATTGTCAAGGATACGTATGATCAACATGACTTATCTCTGTTGGTGCCACTTTTGATCACTTAGCTGAGGTAATGTATGTCAGGCTTCTCTACTATGAAGCCACCCTTTGTCTTCACTTTTCATTCTATATTATATGAAATGAAGTAACTATGTTCTGCCATTTTTAAGAAGTTAGGAGTGGTACTTCACCTTCTTTAGGGCAAAGTATCTAAGTAAATTATTTGGAATTCTTCTGCCCCGGTCATTTGGTTCTTCTATACTTATTTATTTATAGAATACCTTATTTACAGTATGTAGTCATGGACAATCATTTTACACTTTGGGCTGTAGTTCAATACTGCTTTATTTTGTTGCACAAATTATTAGCTTTGGTCTTTAGTAGCTGTTTCACCAGCTCCTCTGTCTCTCTGGTATATTCCTATTATTGTGGATATTTTTGAGGTTTTTAATTTTGAGCAATTACTTACTACCTGGCATCACAAGATGTTCCAGACTCATCTTGTATATTTCCTGCTCCAGGCCTAGAATCAGCCACTTTTCTGATGTGCCTTGGTTAATGATATTGGAAATCAAAATCTGGGTGTTAAGTGTACAAACTGCTACTGGGATGTTGTTATTTCTAGGCCTTCTCAGTTGATGAGGTGAGGAGATACATGTGTATATATATATAATATACTGCACATACATCTATAATATCAATATGTACATTAATTCATGTTATAGTTAATACTTCAATACCCAACTCAAATAAATTACCATGTGGATCTTTCTAGCCTCCACCCCTTGCTAATCTGTAACTTTCCACCTCAATAGTGAGAAATCCCATTCCCACTGTCTGCCTTTCATTTACTTAATTATTAAGTACCAGTATACACTTAAAGAGGTATCAGAATTGTTAAGCCATACCTCTCTGGGAAACTAAAGTACAGTGCTATGTACAGTACAGTGCCCTTTCTTTGGTTTTACAGATTGTACTGATTTCTAAAGTTACTTAATTTAGTAGTTTTTTCCCCTACTCCCTAGTATAAAGTTGTCCCATATATTTATAACATGATTAACCGGCTTTTGTCATGTTTTGTGTTCTATATTGAGATCCTCCAACCTCCTAAATGACTTGTTAAAAATTTTGTATACATTCAAATTCACTCTTTGTTCCTTAATGTTCTATGGGTTTTGACAAAACCTGTCTTCAAATACTTGGATATTTTCCAGGTTCTATGGGTGTTGAAAAATTGATAAGGTCGTGGCTCCATCATTTCAGTACAGAAAGAAACTAGAGTTTCTCCTAAAAAAAAAAAAAAAATCTTGTTTTACCTATTCAATCAATGGTAACAACTGATCTATATTCCATATGTACAGCTTTACATTTTCCAGAATTCATTCAATCTTTTCTTTTTTCAGACAAGTTTCCTCCACTTTGTAATATGGATTTATACTTCATCCATATATTTTAGTATTCTGAAAGCTCACTTCTTTTTATTGCTAAAAAACATCTTCTTGTATGGATGTGTAATTTTCACTGTGATATTGGTGGCTTGTTTTCTCTCTCTCTCTTTTGGTGAAACCGGCTAAAAGTTAATAAATTTATATTTTCCAAAATTACCTTTAGTTTCATTGGCTATGACAATTATTTTTCTGTTTTAAATTTTACTGATTTCTGCTTTCATTTTGATTTTTTCATCTTGTTTTAAGTTAAATTGCCTTGACTTCGCTAGATTTCTAATATGGAATCTTAGGGTACTGATTTTAGATCTTTCTTATTTCTAATATATGCACTTAATACTATATTAATAACTGGTTTCATTGCATTACAAAGTTTTGAAAAGTATTTTTTATTAAATGCAAAATAATTTCTCTTGAGACTGCTTCTTTGATTCATATTTACTTAGAAGTGTTTTTTTGATCTTCAAGTCCTTGATTATTTTCCAGGGACCTTTTAGTCATAATTACAAACTTTTAAAATTAATTTTTTTTATTGTTGTAAGAACTCTTTTTTTTTTGAGTTGGAGTCTCACTCTGTCGCCCAGACTGGGGTGCAGTGGCCGCTCCCGGCCACCGCAGCCTCGACCTGCTGGGCTCCGGCGATCTTCCTCCTCAGCCTTCCGAGTAGCCGGAATTACAGGCATGCGCTACCACGCCCGGCTGATTTTTTCATTTATTGTAGAGATGAGGTCCCGCCAAGTTGCCCAGGCAGGTCTCGAACCCGCGGGCTCAGGCAATCCACTCACCTCAGCCTCCCAAAGACGTGGGATTACAGGCTGAGCCACCGAGCCCGGTTTGTAAGACCTCTTAACATGAGACAATTTTTAAGTGTGTACAATACAGTATTGTTAAATATAGGCAAATTGTTGTACAATAGATCTGTAGAACTTATTGGACTTGCATAAATAAGACTCAATTGAATAGTAACTGTTTTGCTCTCTTCCCAGTTTCTGGAAACCACTATCCTACTCTTTGTTTCCATAAATTTGACTATTTTAGATAAATCATTTAGGTAGAATTATGCATTATTTATCCTTCTGTGACTGACTTATTTCACTTAGGGCAATATTCTACAGGTTCATCCATGTTGTTCAATACAGTAAAATTTCCATTGTTTTGAAGGCTGGAATTTAGGTTGTTTTCATATTTTGGCTGTTGTGAATATTGTTGTGAATGTTGTTTGAGAACATGGGAGTGCTAATAACTCTTTAAGATCTTGATTTCAATTCTTTTAGCCATATATTCAGATGTGAGGTGGCTGAGTCATATGATAATTATATTTTTAATTTTTTGAGATGTGTCCATAGTATTTTCCTTAGTGATTGAATCATTTTACATTCCCACCAACAGTGTACATAGGTTCCAACTTCTCCATATCCTCATCAACATTTGTTACCGTGTGTGTGTGTGTGTGTGTGTGTGTGTGTGTGTGTGTGTGTGGTATGAAGGATATCTCATTTCAATTTGCAGCTTCTGATTATTAGCGATGTTGAGCATCTTTTCATTTCCAGTATGCTTTCTTTTTTTTTTTTGAGTCAGAGTGTCACTGTCACCCAGGCTGGAGTGCAGTGGCACACTCACAGTCAACACAGCCTTAACCTGCTGGGCTCAGGCGATGCTTCCACCTCAACCTTCCAAGTAGCCAGAACTATAGGTACATGCTACCACGCCTGGCTAATTTTTGATTTATTGTAGAGATCAGGGCTCATCAAGTTGCCAGGGCTGGCCTCGAACCCACAGGCTCAGGCAATCTGCTCACCTCGGCCTCCCAAAGTACTGGCATTATAGGCTGAGTCACTGAGCCCAGCCTCCAGTATGCTTTCTTTTGGAGAAATGTCTGTTGAGGATCTTGGCCCATTTTGGAATCAGATGATTTTTTGTTTTTATCATTTATTTATATATTTTTGCTATTGAGTTTTGGGAGTTTCTTAACATATTTTGGGTATGTATTGCTTATCAGATACGTGGCTTGCAAGTATTTTCTCCCATTCTGTAGATTGCCTTTTCACCAATTCTGTTGATTGCTTTCTTTGTTGTGCAGTAGCTTTGTATTTTTTTAGTTAGATGTAGTCCCACTTGTCTAATTTTGCTTTTGTTGCTTTTGATGTCATATACAAGAAATAATTGCAAGGTTCAATGCAATGATCATTTTCTGCTATGTTTTCTTCCAGGAGTTTTGCAGTTACAGTCCTTATATTTAAATAAGATCTTTTGGCTAAGATCAAGTGTAGTCTATTTAAATATTTAATTCATTTTGAGTTTTTTTTGTGGATGGTATAATGGTCCAAATTCATTCTTTTGGGCGTGTATATCCTGCATATGTAGGTTTATTTCTCACCTGATGCCACAGAAATAAAAAGGATGACAGGAACCCATTAACAACTATATGCCACCAAATTAGGATAATCCAGGATAAATGAATAAGTTTCTAAAAACATACAACTTACTAGGACTGACTCTTGAAGAAATAGGAAACCTGATCAAACCTTTAATGAATAAGGAAATTACATCAATAATCAAAAACCTCTCAACAATGGAAGATTCAGGACTAGATGACTTTAATGGTGAATTAAATTTGAATAATTAACACCAATTCTTAAATTCTTTTTAAAAAATTGAAGAATAAGAAACACTTTCAAATTCATTTTATGAGGCCAGCATTACCTTGTATAATTTTTACTCTTTTAAGTTAATTTATTTATTTGGAATGGTCCAGAGTGTATTCCATCTTGATGAATGTAATTTTTTGTCCAAAGTTAGACATGCTGTATTAGGTAATTGGACCTATGGTAAAAAGACCTTTATTTTTATTTATTTATTTTTATTTTTTTTTGAGTTGGAGTCTCACTCTATCACCCAGACTGGAGTGCAGTGGCCGTTCCTGGCCACCGCAGCCTCGACCTGCTGGGCTCGAGCGATCCTTCCACCTCAGCCTTCCAAGTAGCTGGAACTACAGGTATGCGCTACCACGCCTGGCTGATTTTTGATTTATTGTAGAGATGAGGTCTCGCCAAGTTGCCCAGGCGGGTCTCAATCCCGCGGGCTCAGGCAATCCACTCACCTCAGCCTCCCAAAGGGTTTACAGGATTACAGGCTGAGCCACCAAGCCGGGCGAAAGACCTTTAATATGTGGTTTTAATTTACCATGGTAGGGAACTGAACTGTATTTTTTTTTCTTTACTATAGGGGTAGATGGTGTGTGCTAGAGGCTTCATATTTTTTGTTTTTATTGTTTTTTGGTCTACTTTTTACTTTGAGCTTCCCTAAGTATTCCTCTTCAGAGAGAGCCTATGCCTTGTAGCTCAGTCCAGTCAACTGTAATATTCTATTATAATATAACCCTGTTACTGTGGTGGTATGGAATTGGAGAGAAGTGTCCGATAATCTGATTAAATCTCAGGCCTATAGTGGGCCTGTGTTTTTGGGCTGTGACCCTTACAAGTGCTTCCCCTGTTAGGTGTGATAGGATGGTTAACTGGGGTTGGAGTGAAAGGGGTTCCCTTCCCCAAGCTGGGCTTAAAACTTTGGTAAAGTGTTTCTCTTGGAGAGCACTTTATGGAAACTGCTCTGTGCACATTTTATAATTACTCTTTCTTCTTACTACCAAGGCCACTAGGAGGTCTTTCACTGGTGGTAAACTACCAGAGTATGGAGCGTTCCCTAAGACTGTAGCTGCCAACGTTTGCTTACTCTGATGCTAGTCCCTCAGCAGCCAGCTGTTTAGCCAGTTACCACTTATGTGTTCATACACGTTTGTGACTGCAGCAACTTCTGTTCTAGTTAAACAGATCTCATCTATGATTCTGTATTTTTCTGTCTCCCAAGCTTTTAGGGTGACAATTTTGCCTTGAGACCTCGGTTCTCTGATAGGTTAAAAAAAAAAGTCACTGATTTTTCAGTTTGTCCAGATTTGTTGTTGTTGTTGTAGTACAAGGGGAAATGATGACTTCCTGTCTTTTTACATGTCAGATCTGAAACTTGCAGTCTCATATTTTCTTTTTAAAAATGTATGTAGCCAGATGTTTACCTAGTCTCTCAATATAAACATCTGTAGCTATTCAGGTAAAATTTAATAAAATGCTAAGACTTTTTTTATGTGATCAGCAAATGACCCTATTTGATTGCTATAGTCAATTAAATTGTATATGGGCACTACGTGGCAGCTTCCAAATTCATGTAGAAGATAAATTTGTGTTCTTGAATCTTTGACAGTTTATATGGTTTAATGGCTATCTTAAACATTCATGTTAAAATTTTAAAATATTCAGATTACAGCTGTGTTAGGCAGAATCCTATATTAGTCCTCAAGACTCTCACCTTGCTGATGTACAAACCCTGTATAATATCCCCTTCCTTTGAGACATGCTATGAAGAGATAGTCCTCCTATGATTATTTTATATGGCAAATAGGATTTTGAAGCTGTAATTCGGGTTCCCAATATAAGTAATGTTGAGTTAAACAAAAGAAAGATTAGTCTGGTTCAGCCTATTTCAATCATATAAGTCATTAATAAAGTCAGATCTATTCAAAGAAAGAGAGATTTTCTCTGCTGACTTTAAGGAAACAAAAATCTGTATTTTGAACTGCCTATTGAGGGAGGGCTAAATGGCAAGAAACTGAAGGTGGCCTCTTAAGCCTGAGAGTGGTTTCTGGCCAACATCTGGAAGGAAAAGATTTTACCCTATAATCACATTAACTGATGTGTTTCATCAATCAGTGAAATTGGAAGAGAACCTCCAGCTTCAGATGAATGTACAGCTCTAGCTGACACCTTGATTTCAGTCTAGAGTAACCCAAAGAAGAGGTTCCAGATAACCCATACCTGACTTCTGAAACATGGACACTGTGAAATAATGTGTATTGTTTCATACCTTTTTGTTTACAGTAATTTGTTACATAACAATAAAAACTAATACAAAGGCTGATTAAAAAACACAATGAAAAATTATTTTGATATTTTCTTGGCATTAGCCCTAGTAGTATACTCAAAATTTAAAATTAATAGAATTAACTGTGTTCCTATAATTCACTTAGAAAGAAATGTTTATTGACTTTACTTATCTATAGAAAAATGTGTAGGTGCTATATCCTGACCAGGTTCTTATGCCTGCTGCCCAGAGAGACCAATACACTGACAGCAGTCATTGCCATAGAGAAAGGGTTTAATACTGCAAAGCAGCTGAGCAAAGAGGACAGGACCTATTTCTCAAATCTGCCTCTCCAAGAGTCTTAGGCTAAAGTTTTTTAAAGGATAATTTGGCAGACAGAGAGTCAGGGAACTGGCACTGCTGATTGCTTTGGGATGATGTCATGGGGGTGTCAAAACTGTCTTTGTGTGCAGAGCCAGTTTCTGGAATGGGGTTACAAGACTCATAGAGCCAGCTCCTTAGTATGTGTCACAGCCCCAGGTGGGATCTCAGATGTATCAGAGTTCACAGCCTGAAAAACATCTCAAACACCATTCTTGGTTTTACAATAGATGCTATCTATAAAACAAGTCCCAAGACCACTCCCTATGGACTCATGGCCAATTAGCCATTATTGAGGTGGTTTTAGGAGGAAAATATGTGCGAGGTCTAATATCCCTGGAGATTAGAGCTGCTTGCTCCAGCCTCCCTTTGGCCAAATTTCAGGATGCTATCAAAGAAATCTGTGTGACCTTAGGCTCATTGTGTAAGGGAAAACATGTATATCAACCTTGTGGGCAGTTTCTGCCTGCCTTCCCCAGGGGTCAGGACATGAAGATACTCAATTGCTCTCTGTTGAATTGCCTGTGTAAACAATCATACAAGGAGGAGAGAAAAGTTAGAATCAACAGATTGCTAATTTCTAGCCATAGCAGTAGCTTTGCAGGGCTCAGGTCTCTTCTACAGACTTTACTATGTGGTTCTGTATGAATTTTATATAGGCAGCTCCGTAAGTATGTTACCATCTTTATCTGGGTGTGGTTTTCCTGTGGTTACTCCAGCCAAACAACATGAAAGCATTCAAGAGCACCACATACACAGGCTTAGTAAATGATCAGTTTTGACACTAGTTGGTAGGTAGAAGGTAGGTGGTGACTGTTCATAAGGCGTGTATGTGTTTCTGAGGATTTACTTGCCTAATTTTGATTTTAAGAAGATTTTAAGACAAACTTTCATATTCAAAAGAATCTGTTATCCTATGTGTTAAGCATTTAACAACTAGCCAGAATTTGATTACATCTTCCAAAATCTAATTTAAATTTCTCAAAATTTGTATCTTCACCTCCTTATGTGGTACCACTGAGAATGAGATTATTTATATTTTTATATAATGTTACTGTTTTATGACTAGTCAAAATAATCTTTTAGAATATCATACTATACAGTAATATATAAAATATGTGTATATTGTGGGTTCTTGATTATTAAATAACCAAAAGACACTTTACTTGATATTGTTATTCCTAGTTATATTAGGAAAAACTTCTAAATTGGCAAGAATTATTAAAAATAATTTCAAATTATGTTTTATTTATCATTTATATCTTAAGTTACATGTATTTTAACATGAATATAAACTTACAGAAAAATTGTTTTGATTACATTCAATTTTATTTTACATTCTTAATACTTGAAGAGAGGAAATAAAACAGAAGCAACAATCTATTTTATCATGTAAATTGTCATGATACTTTGACTATTGTAAAGAAAAATATTAGGTATGTTAACACTCACAAAAATTCTTAGCACAGTACATTTGTGTCATTTTAAAAATTTTGTTTTTATTTCTGTTTTTCCAAGTTGTCATTTTCTTTATTGTTCTTTCTTTGTCTGGCTTAAGACTTTCCAATCTCCCCAAAAAGCATCTTGGAATTACTGTTTTCATCAGCTACAGTCCCTTTCTGCTTCTCCATTCAATGTCAGGTTCCTTGACTATAACTTCTCCACCTGTTGCAAATTATCTCCCCACTAACTGCTCTGTTAAGCATAGTCTGAATTCTTCCTTAACACCTTCTCATTTAAAATGTAGACTCTATTTACTTGGCTCTTTTCTCTCCTGCACCATCAGTGACTCCTCTGCCTCTTGTTAATTCCTCAGCTCTGAAATTTACAATGCGTGGCCTCCTTTAGATTTGGGAGAGGGCTTTGGGTTTCATATTCTTTAGCCTCTCTTGTTCATCTGCTTATCTCTTGCATGATCATCCTGCAGGTAGCCAAAGATTCAAGATATCTGTATGAATACAAAAATGTTTTTGCTCATGTTTTTATGTTTTACTGTTTCATTCATTCTCTTTGACCCCCTTCTCTTCCCTAGTGGTTGCAGTTTAAGATTGGCAGCTATGGTATTTTCTATAATAACAAGTTAACTTTTCAGTGTTATTTCTGTGCTGCTGTGTTCCTATAGCTCTATCATGAATAACATTTTCTGAACATGTGAAAAGCCATGAACTTAGTACTGAATAGAAATGAGAAAATAAAAAGTCTGTATACATCTAACAAACAAACAAAAAATTCTGACTCTTCCCTTCATCTGAAATAACTTGCTTCAGTTAAAAATACCCCCCCCCCCTTTTTTTAGTAAAGAAAAGTTAATGAGCAAAAGTGCTGATGCTTTCTTAGGTATCAGCTTTTTAAAGAGACACGGTGTTGTCTGTAAATAAACAATTATGCATATTAAATACACCTTCTTCCTCCTCAAAATTTGTGTTAATGTTTCTACCTAAACTCATACTGCCATTAGAAATAAATCAAATCATCAAGGAATTGTTTTACCTAAATATTATAACATGTTAAAAGTTGCTTAGATGATCAATTTGAAATATTTCACATTTATGAAAGCTTATATGTGACAGAAAGAATAAGATAGTCCAAAGTAAAATAAAATAAAATAGTTCAAAGAAAAACAATGTAATAAAATAATAGTAGCAGTATAATATTTGAATATTTATAATATATGTAGTTGAAAATATACAGTGCTTCAGATACTGTTCTGACCACTTTCTAACCATTAACTCATTTATTTCTCACAATAAAATGCAATATTATTGTTCTTTTCCCACTTTTATAGATGAAGAAGCTAAAGCAATGAACATCAAGAAATGTAAGTAAGAAAGTGCTTGATATCATGCTTGATGCCCTGAGGTCTGAGATGGTTAAGATTGGCCTCTCCTTCCTCCCATGCAGTAGAGAGACCAGCAGGACCTGACCTTGGAGTTCTTTGTTTTGTATAGGGATTGCTATCGTGTATTGGGCTTATAGAAAATGTTCAACAGAGACCCATGTAAACAATATAAGGGGTTCACTAAACAAGATATATCAAACTTTGACTATATGTCCATTCTGAACTCTTTTCCTTGCTTCAGGGTCAGGTAACAAATTGTAATAAGGAACCAGATAATCTGTATGATTATTGAGAACTAAGTTTTCAGGCAGTAAATAACTTTATTCAAATAATAGCTAGCATTGTAACAACAAATTATAATGATTGATTAAGAGTTCATGTAATAAAATAATAGTAACTGACATGTATAGTGTACATAGCTTACCAAATATTTCTCACATTCATTATTTGGTTTAACTATTAAACCAATAATATCCAACCAATTGAAGAAAATTAAGTTTTCCAAGCATTACATTTTCTAGAAACTATTCAAAAGATTGTAGTCATTAAGATATTATCCCTGTACTTGCATGACAATGTGAACCTAATACATTTTTCAACCACAATCCCCTTTTTGCGCAATATCTATTAACATCCAGAAAAAACAATTCCTAGGAACACAGTTAATAAAATGTATTTAGAAAAGCAGAAATACCAAGAAAAGAGTAACTTAAAATTTTTGGTAGCATTGTGAACCTTTGACCAACTAAATTTTGCACATATAACTTGACCTTTTTGTGTGTGTGACACATTTGAGGGCAAAATGAAATGGCAGGATGTATTTATTCTAGACCAAGGAATTTCTAAGCAAAACAGAGCTTTCAGTGAAATAATTCTTCAGAGCAACATCTTTTAAAAGAAAGGATCATTACTGGATATCTTGGGGGAAATTTTGTATGTGCAATAATATAATAGTATAATAAATATTAATAATGACAGTACCATGTAGCTCTCAGTCACCATTCAGTTTCAAAGTTCTTCCATGTCTGTTAGCTCATTTAAAAAATAATTCACAGACAAATAAGCAGTACAAAGTCAGTCTGGTACAAATGATGCTGAGTTTTGGTCTCTGTAGTCACACTGCCTGTTCCACACTACAGACTAGATCTAATTCAGTATAGTCATTTTCTACCTTCTTATTTTTTTTTTCTCAAAAGCCCCAGGCAAAAATTTAGTTACCAGACAAATCCCAATGAATATAAATCTCTACTGGGACAGGAAATTAATTTGAATACCATATTGAAAGGGAGGATATGAGAGCTTTATTTATGAAAAACCAAAGAAAGAAAGGTTGTCTTTAGAATTCTCCAATATGAAACTTGATGTCTAATTACCTCTTTCCCAGACAGATTTTGTGATTCACTCAGTCAGTCCTTTCCTCTCCATAGATTCTAAGATCCAGTTCACATATTACCTCCTTTGTAAAACTTTTCCTGATTAGTTCACCTGAAGGTAATCTTTTCCTTTTCATCTCCCACATCTGTCATTTCTGGGCTGCCTGCATTGCCTTTTTCACATACAGGTGAGTAATGTCATGGTTAAGAGTGTGAATCATAGATCTAAAGAGTGGAGGTTCACCTGCCACCCTACATTCATCCACTCTATATACACCTGGGCTGGTTTTGGATGTTCTAAACCCCCTTCAATCAATCATCCATAATATATATATATATAAAGTTTCAGGTTATTATAAAATAATGAACATAATACCTGATACAAAAATCTTTTTTTAAAAAAGATTGTAGCTCTTTTTTAATCACCGACATTCTCAACATTTTCAATATAATTTCTCTAACTACTTTTTAGTTTTAAAAGGAAGAGGACAAGCTCTTAATGGGTTTATTTTATATAATTGCCAGCACTGTGTCTTGCTCATAGTGGGTGCACAGGAAATACTTTCAGATTAAAAACTATCTGACACTGGTTAAAAAAGCAGGAAAAAGAAAATATAAAGGGTAAAGTAACTTTATACAGACCATGGTAATGCTAAATTAATACCCTGAAGTCAAAATGTAGTCTTTATATTAAATCAACAGAGTAAATGTTGAAGTTTTAGACAAGGATTCTCTCAGTGTACGCTCAAATAAGCTGTGATTCCGTTACTATGAGTAAAATAGTTTTGTTTTGTTTTTTTTAAAGAACCAGAGAGCCAAAGAAAAAAGAAATTATGAGTAATGTTATGGATGTGTAACATGGGAGGAATTGATAAAGTAATACTTTAGACAATCATCGACAATTTTTTAGGCACTATGGTCAATTCTGGGAATAAAATGATTACAAATTATCATCTAAAGGCAGCTCAAGACCAAGGGGGCAGATAAGCAATAAATGAGGAGAGGGTGATATGCCCTACATATATGCTTATTCAGAATGCTAAGAAGCACAGAGAAAGGTCGTGCCAGCAACCCAGGGGAAGGAGACTGAAAAGCACTTAGAAAAACAAAGCATATTTTAGCTGAATTTTGAAGATTTAGAGAAATAGGCTGAAAGACTGCTGTGATTGTCTAGTAAAAGATTCTTGTTAGATAAGGTAAACGTTAAAATTAGAAAAGGCATGAGCCAGAACAATAATACAGCAAAACCCTGAGGTAATTCACCCAGAGTTAACTCAAGTTTGGAAATAATGGAATCATTGATTGGGTCTCATCCTATAATCAACCTGTATTCTCACATGGGAGAGATCTTTTTCTTTTGGAGGCAAGACAAGGCCAGGTAGGTAAACAGCAGACTACTGTGTTTTGAGAAGGTGGGTCTTCATATGCTCATTATTCTCCTGTCCCTATTTCTCCAGGATGGGGCAATAGAATGGGTTCATTTCCAGGCAGATTTCTGGAATCACTGCTTCTGACCCAGTCTCCAGCATTTTGCAGGACCCCGAATCATCTTCATTTATTATTTATGTTGGAGAAAACAGCCGCCACCAGGTGGCACCAAATTGCAGGCAGGGCTTTGATGGATTTGGAGCTCACAGGCAGTCAGATTCCCTGACCAAGGAGCTGCACAAGGTTCCCCAAATCATCTAGTTAACCTCACAACAACATGATCCAGCATTTTAGCTGAATGAATTTTTAGATCCTACTTGTCACCTTATGGTAGGTTTCACTGCGTTTTGGATAAGAGAAAAAGATCAAAGTCTGGTGCAGGGAGACAAATGTACGATCATTTGAATTTGCTAGCACATCAATGGAGGAAGTGGTTCAGTTGTTGGGGAGGGAAGAAGATTGACTTTATAGGAGTCAGACGATTGGAATCCTGGCCTCCAGTAGTTGAAGTTACTGTGTTCTCAAAGTTGTGAGAAGCAGAAAAGAGGTAAGACAACCAATCAAAGTGAAAAGAAAACGATTCTATTTTTTTTTTTAAGCAGTGCATAAAATTGGAGAAGTAGTAGCATCCATCAATAGAAAAAACAGGAACTTTTGAGATTATTGTTGCCCATGTTCAGGAATAGGGTGGTTAGTTTTGTGATGTACAGAGTAGAATCATTTCTACTTGTTCCTCTTGAGAATGACATTTGAATCATTCATACCTTCTGAAATTGGTTAAAAATGTGTGGTGCTGGCAACCCTAGGTCCCAAATCAAAATCCAGAACACAGTTTAAGATGCCCAGTTTTCCTTTTCTCCCAAGTCCCTGTATCTCTGTTTTCCTAATGCAGCATCAAGAGTGAGTTCTGCTTGGTGACATAGCTTTTCTTTTGTCTCATGATCAAGCATTTTCTGTCCTATGCCCATTGGCTGCTGTTATTACCTTTTGCTGTAGAATTGCTTATGCCCGTGAAACTTGCCTCCTAGGGAAACTGTGTCCTCAGTCCCCATAATTGTGTCTGCTGTAGAATTACCTCCAGAAGATTCTTAAAGTGAAGGAACTCTTAATCTGTTCAGTGTTTTTCCACTAGGGGCCTGGCAGTGTGAACATTCCTTTACTCTACCTGTCTCAAGATACTGTGATTACCTAGCTCTGGGTGAGTTGGACCTTGGGTAGCATTTGAATTCTTATCATTATGTAGTAATAGAATCGGCCTCTAACATGGTGACTCTGAACTCTGACAGCATATGGGTATCACTAGGGAAGTTCTTTAAAATTATTCTCACCTCCCCACCCCATGATTTTAAATTCAATAGATATGAGCGAGAACATAAGCTTCAATTATTTTTTAAAGTGTCCTAGATATAAGAGTATGTGCTGAGAACCACTTTCCTACTTCTTTGGAAAGAATTAGATGATTCTTCCTTATGATTTAACCTGCTTTTTAGTTTGATCTTTTTCCTTTTTTTTTTCTTTTACACATACTGGGCTATTATTTGCTGGAATTGAGTGCCTAGTTTGTTGTACTATTTCTGCACATTTTGCACCATAACTGTGTGTGCATTTGTTTGTTTTGTTTTTAACATGATGTTTTAGATGTTTTTCTTGGGAGATTTCCCTTAGTGAGAAATACAGGCCTGTCAAATATATCCACTGTTCAAAAAATTGTGTTCTTTCTCACCCTGAGTTGAAATAAACACACAAAGGAGCTATTTTCCCATTAAACTAATATCTATCTCAAACTGGAACTAAATATACTGTAGTTTTTCCCAATTTTTGTGGGGAGGTTTGGTTAATTCCAGATCTGCTACATTTACTTTTTAGGTGGTAAGCTGAAAAAAGGTATCCAACAGGCATTTCTGTCATGGAGCTGTGTGCTCTTAACATCACTTTGTCCACTCAAAGCACTGTGCAATTCTTTTTTAATGTTGTACAATTTTCCCAATGGGATAGTAATGACCTTACTTAAAATTTTCTCTACCTTTTATTCTATACTGAAACTGAATTTAATGATACTATTCAGCCAGGTGTGCCCAGGGCACAGGTAATATGCATACACCATCTATTAGTAAAGAAATCACCTTAGAACTGACCCAGTAACTTAATAGTCTTACAGTGGTCTTTCTGGTCTTGTCGAAGATCTCTGCAAGTTTTCTGTAACCTTCATCTATTCTTAGGTGCTTTTTTCTCATTGTGTAACTTTGCAACATTTCCATGGACCCTACCTCTTGCTTGCAAAGTCATTCCAGTCTACATTCTTTGATCTTGACATTTGATGTCTTAGTCATGCTACCTGATCTGATAACAACTAAAACAACATACACCTTCAAGATACACTTGTTTTTTATTTCCCTTCTTATATCTCTCTGTCCTAGCCTTCCAGAATTCATTTTTCAACTTATAACTGTTTAGTATCGTCATAAAATTTAACATTCCATTCAAGAAAATCTTTCTCTAAGTTAAGATAACCAGCTTTTCTTTTGCTTTCATTCTTTTGATGCTTTTTTATCTGATGAGAAAGTTGAGCCACATTTTTAGTCACCCCAATTTCTCTTTGATTCTCTGAGCGTATATTATTCTCAGAGTCAGAAGTTTCAAGCACAGGTCTTTGTTAGAACCTCCTTAGCTTTTGGGTTTCTAATCATTTCATTGAGTTGCTTATCTCCTTAAATAAAAGTGATAGGGTATCTCATAGGTGTTCTTATTTATTATTAATAATTATTAAGAAAAATCTGTCACTCACTTGTGAATGAAGCTATATTTTATTACCGAAAAGCTAAAGCTGTAGTCAGAAGGTTATTTCCTTTTTTCTTTCTTTCTTTTTTTTTTCTTTACATTTAATCAAGTTTAGCAATGAACTTGAGACCAACAACAGAGGGCAGGGCTTCAGCTGCCAGGCAGATGTCAGATACAGAGAAGCCTGATCTCATAGATCTATCTTATTCTCCTAAACCTAATAATCAGATAAGTCAATTCTTTGCTGGAGAAAAATGAATAAATAGACCAAGAGAGACTAAGAGAGTTTCTCTAGTGGAAGATTCTTTTTACAAAGAAAGAAACCTTAGGAGAGGAACAGATGTGTTCTTACTGAATACTTAGTACTAATTCTAATGCAGCTTCCCCTGAGTGAATGTGATGTGGAGTGTAGGGCAGGGAAAGTGCACTGTAATATTAAATTTCTCAAAGCTATTCCAAAAACAAATTGGAATGATTGCGTTGCCCAAGATTAAAGGCAGAATGGATCATAGTATGCGACTGTTTTGTTACCTAAGATTTTCTTTAGTACTAGAGTTGATAGTTCTTTTATTCATTATGATAAGAAACAATGATAGCAGAATTCAAGTACATGTAAAGTATAATGTTATAGCACAATATCTATGTCATTTCATATATTATCTTGCTTCCAATTACAATGTAATAAATTTACTACAGAAAATGTTTAGAAGTATTAAAAGGAAAAATACCAATCATAGTGAACAATTGGAAATGATGCAATTCAAGGTTGCCATATATGACTCACTCACAAAATTGTATTTTCTGACTGTAGCAATAACTGACAAGAGATTTTAATAAGTGATAAGATTACACTAATGCAAAAACTCATGAAAATAATATTGGAATTAACTCCAAATACCTAACTTATAGAAAAATGTTAAAAATAGAACAAACAACAAAAAGATTTAAATAGAGAAGGAGAAATAATCTCTTTATAAATTAATCTAAATTAATTACATAAGTTAATTTGTGAGCATGTAATTCCAGAATTCTGGTTCTATTTACTTGAGAAATTTGAATAACTTATTTTAAATTTGTAGGAAAAATAAAGGTTCAAATGAAGATGAGCTAATTCTAAAACAGTAAGTATGTAGTAAGCATATTATGAAGCCACAGTAATAAAAACAGCACAGAATCAATGCAAGAACAGATAGAGAGATGCAATAGAGAACAGAAGTACAGACTGCAGACTCATTCCTTAAATGTTTGATAAAAATTAATGGCAAAGCCATCTGTGTGTGTGTGTGTGTGTGTGTGTGTGTGTGTGTGTGTGTGTGATGTGAAGGTTTTAATGTTAAAATAAACTTCTTTAATAAACACGATCTATTTAGGTTTTCTATTGCCTCCTAAGTGAGCTTTGATCATTTTAGACTTTCAAGCCATTTGTCCTATTCATCTAAGCTGTCAAATCTAATAGCATAATATTTTTAATAATATTCTCTTATCCTATCAATAGCTTCAGGATTTGTGGTGATGTCCCCCTTTTACTCCTGCTGTTGCTAATTTATGTCTATTCTCTTTTTACCAGTCTCCCAAAAGGGTTACTTATTAGCTTTTTAATTTTTTTAATCTCCTTAAAAAACAGCTTTTGGTTTTATTGATTTTGTCTACTGCTTTTGGCTTTCATTTGGTTCATTTTTCTACTCTTTTATATTTTCCTTGTCTGGCTTTCTTTGGGTTGAATTGCCTTTTTTTGTTCCCTTCTTTTAGGTGAAAACCCAGGTTGTTGCAATGAGAACTTTCCTCTTTTCCTGTTTAGGTGTTAGTGCTGTGCATTTTTCTATATGTAATGATTTAGTTGCATCATGCAAATTTTTTAATAGTCTGTTTCATTGTCATTCAGTTCAAAGTGGTATCAATGTATTTTTAATAATTTATTTGAGCATTGGGCTAAATGTGTACTATTTAGTTTCCAAATATTTGGGGAATGACATATTTCTGTTATTTACTTTTAATTTAATTTCATTGTGATCGAAAAACAAACTTTGTATTGTTTTTCTTTGAGACTTTTTGGAATTCACATTGTTATAGCACATTTGTTACATAAAACTGTATAACCTAGCATACTTTTAGCTGTGTGGATATATATATAGTGCTCCCTGCCATACTTTTATCAGTATCTCTCAAGTTATTTAGATTACTTGAAGTTTGTTACCTGGAAGATTACTTCGGAAAAAACTCAAGGGCTTAATTTCCTCTAAGTTCTTGACTGTTGGCAACAGTTTGTGGGTTATGCAATCTGAGTATAAAATCCTCAAATTACAATTTATTTCCTTGAATATACTAAAATGTTTACTTCATCCTCTTCTGGCATAAATCATTAATATCAAAAAGTATAACAATAATAAGTCATTTGCTCTGTTCGCTTATGTAGATTTATTTTGTCCCTTAAGTCAAGTAATTGTTGGTTGTTGGGAGCCGGCCACGGAGGCCCACTGAGCGTTAGGGATCAGGAAGGGCCGTTGACCCTGAGACCACAGGCTTGTGTTCGGGAGCTATTGACCCCATTTCCTCCCCCTTTCTACTCAGCACTAACCAGATTAAGCTCCTGTGAGCTCAAAACATAGAAACTCTGAGATTGGGACGAACACAAGCTAACTTTAGAAGCTCATTGCTCCCATTCTTCCACAAACTGCAGTTTTGGCTTTCACGCAACTTATAATTCAAACTCGTGTCACATCTAAGAGCCTTAGTATTGGTCACAGGCTTCTGGGTCATGAACTTAGGATTTATTGAAGGTATAAATTGTAGAATACAGTTTTAGAAGACAGCCATTTTGTTGAAACAATGCGGCTGGGTTACTTGCAGGTAGCCCACTGTGAACTTTGCACTGGGCCACATTCCAAACATTCTGGGATGGGCCACTTTCATTTGTAAAGTAAATACTTAAGTTTCTATAGGATTGTTTAACTTGGCATAAATCAATCAGTTTAGGATGAAAAAGCTTTATAGAATATGTCAGTCACAGATTAGGTTATCCTTTGTTATGGGATTTTAAGATTATCATATGAAAAGGGTTTAAAGGCAATCATTGATTAAGTTTTCATGGATTAAGGTTTCTGGTGGGTGGGGGACGCCCCTCCCACATCTGACTTTGTGTATAAAAGACCCATTGTAATTCCCAATAACACACACATAGCTTCTGCACTAGACCAGAGTCCAGTCTCTTTCTTTCTCTCTTTCTTTCTTTCTCTCTTCTTCCCCCCAATCGCCGACACTATCTCCACCTTTGGGGTTCCCTGAACCCGGCTGGAGCTGGTCTCCAGCAGTTGGTCATTTGGGTCAGCCTATGTAGTGTGTTTTCTTAAGATGTAATTTCAATTCTTTGTCTTAACTTCAACATTTTATCTTTGTGGTTACACTTATGTACATATCATTTCTTAATTTTATCTATTCTCCCTAGTTTCAGAAAAACTTAAAGAAAGATACCTGTATTATTGTTGCAATTACCTTTTTAAAAATCCCCTAAAAGACATTACTTTACACTCATTCAATTGCCAATCATTTGAAAAATAGTTTTCAAAAATATTGGTAAAATTTAGAAATATAGGAAATAATCAACTGATGTGTAGCTGATGAGAAAGCAGTATTCTGCAGCTTTTCAGAAAGAAAATCTATGTCTCTTGATCTAGCTATCCATCCATATTACACAAAGTATACCATTAATTCCACTTCCATTTCAGTGATTTCACTAGAAATATTTTTTTTTTTTTTTTTTTTTTAGTTGGAGTCTCATTCTGTCGCCCAGACTGGAGTGCAGTGGCATGCTTCTGGCCACCGCAGCCTTGTCCTGCTGGGCTCCGGTGATCCTTCCACCTCAGCCTTCCAAGTAGCTGGAACTATAGGTCGTGCTACCACACCCAGCTAATTTTTGATTTATTGAAGAGACAAGGTCTCGCCAAGTTGCCAGGTGGGTCTCAAATCCATGGGCTCAGGCAATCCACTCACCTCGGCCTCCCAAAGCTCTGGGATTACAGGCTGAGCCACGGAACCTGACCTTCACTAAAAAATTTATATGGAAGCAGAATGAAAATCTTCATTCCAGCATTGTTTTTGGTATTTGGGATTTAGAAGCAGTCTAGAAATCTATTCCTGGGAGAAGAAGAATGATACAGATGCAAGCCATTGAATATTATGCAACAGTTAGAATGAGAAGATTTACACAAAACAACAAGCACCATGTTCTCAAAGCATATTGCTGAGTGAAATGTAAAAATTTACTTTTTTCTATAGCACAACATTATGCATATTATAAAACACACATAAAATGGCCCTACATACAATAAGAGAATATACTTCAGAATGTTTGCTTGAAGGAATGAGAAATGGAGTTTAGAGTAAACTGGTATAAGTAAAGAAATGAATTAAGAGTTCTTGAACTCATGATAGAGGTTAATGGAAAATATGTTCGATTAATGCAATTTCCTTTACAAAATTCCAAATAAACAAATAAAATGCGTTTAACAATTGAATTCAATTTTTATGTTTATTGTAAGTGCTTGTAATGGAAAATGAATAGAAGTATTGGGAATCAAAAACAAAGCTACAACCAGACGATTTCCCTCATATCTTTGCAAAGAGAAACATTATTTTTAAAATATTGGTCGATATTTATTCAGGCCTTTTACAGCTGTTTTTTCCCTCATAATGCTGTTGCTTATGTGTTCTCTAACATTAAAAAATATTTCCATCATTCATGGTGACTCATGCCTCTAATCCCAGCACTTTGGGAAGCAGAGGTGAAAGGACTACTTGAGTCCAGGGATTTGAGACCAGTCTCGTCAACCTGGCAAGACCTTGTCTCTATAATTAAATCAAAAATTTACCTGGGCGTGGTGGCACGCGCCTGTGGTTTCAGCTACTCAGAAGACTGAGGCTGAAGGGTCACATGAGCCCAGCAGGTTGAGGCTATGCTGGCTGTAAGCAGGCAACTGCACTTCTGCCTAGGCAACAGAGTGAGATTCCTACTCAAAAAAAAAAAAAAAAAAAGAATCCTAGAAACATATTTCAATGGCTATATGATATCACAGTCTCAGAGATTTTTTTCAGACAAACCTTTAGATCTACATGAAATTTACTGTTAGTTCTTTCTAAGAAGCCAGTGATTCACAATTTGAAGTTGTGGACTCCATATAATCTTTAATCTTTGGCAGAGGAGAATGAAAGTTGATAATCTGTAAAGTATGTTTTCATACAGAGAAGTCTTTGATACAATTGCTGCAGAAACAACAATACACGGAGAATGGAATTTTCTTCTTCTCTTCCGGATGGTTAGTATGTGAGAATTATTGAGGCCTTGCAATTGTGTGTTCCATCCCCACCCCAACCAGAAATGCCCATCTCTTTTGAGTCAGAAATAATGTACTCAGGTACATCTTATTTGTTGAGATATTCATTTAATTCTGAATTCACATTAAGCTAGTAAATGAGATATACCTAATACTTAAAATAGTGGGCAAATCACTCTACTACTGACAGGAATGTGATTACTTAGAATTCTACCTGTGTGGGTGGGAAATGACAGGAGGAAGTTTAAAGAACTGTTTTAAAAGATGATTTGTGAATCATCTACTTCATGGTAACTACTAAGAAAATAGAATCATGACTAATAAAGAGAGTCCCAAGAAAAAAGAGATGTTAGAGTGTGGTTAACAGCTTTAATGAAATGTAGTTTGCTCTTTTAATTAAATTACCAAATGAAGAAGAGGAAATGAAGCATTCATTAATTAATAAAATAATTTCAAATTGGAAAAGAAGTTAAATCATCCTTGTTTTCAGATGACATAATCTTACTGGTAGAAAATTCTGAGGACTTCAGCAAAAAACATGTTAGAACAAATAAACAAATTCATAAAAGGGCATAAGATCAAAATATAAATATCAGTAGCATTTCTATATACTAACAATAAATTATTCAAAAAAAGGAAATAAAACAATCCCGTGTATAATAGCCACAAAAAATAAAATTCTTAGAAATAATTTTAACTGAGGAGTTATAAGACATGTGCAATGAAAACTACAAAATCTTGATACAAACATTGAAGAAGACATAAACAAATGAAAAGATTTCCTGTGTTCTTGGATTGGAAGGAGCAATATTGTTAAAATGTTCATACTATCCAAAGTTTTCCACAGATTCAATGCAATACCTATACAAATCACAATGATTTTTTTTACAGAAATATAAAAAACAATTCTAAAATTTGTATAGAACTACAAGAGATGTTGACCAGCCAAAGCAATCTTGAGAAAGAAGAACAAAGCTGGAAGCATCTCAGTACCTGGCTCCAAACATACTACAAAACTATTGTAATTAAAATAGCATGCATAGAAACAGACACATAGAACACTGGAACACAATAGAGAGTTCAGAAATAAATCCACACATTTATGATCAATTTATTTTGATAAAGGTGTCAAGAATACACAATGGAAAAAGAACAGTTTCTTTAATAAATGATCTTGGGACAAACTGTATAACCATGAGCAGAGGAATAAAATTCTTATTCTTATCTCATACCATATATTTTAAAAAATCAACTGAAAATGGGTCTAATACTTAAATTTAAGAACTGAAAATGAAGTAACTGGATGAAAATATAGGGGAAAATCTCCCTGTATAATGACATTGGTCTGGGTAATGATTTTTGGATACGAACCCAAAAGCATAGGCAACAGAAGTAAAGATGTACATGGGATTACATCAAACTAAAAAAGCTTCCAAACAACCAATAAAACAATCAACAGAGTGAAGAGACAACCTGAGAAATGAGGGAAAATACTTGCAAACCAAACATCTAATAAGGAGTTGATATCCAAAATATATAAAGAACCCAATCAAATCAGTAGTAAGAAAATAAATAACATGATTTTTAAAATGGGCAAAGCATCTGTCTATATAGACATTTCCTAAAACAAAACAAAACAAAACAAAAAAACATACAAATATCCAACAGAAATATGAAAAAATGTTCAGAATCACTAATCAAAAAAGAAATACACATTAAAATGACAATCAGATATCACCTCACATCTGTTAGAATGGCTGATATCAAAAAGATTAAAAAGAACAATTGTCAGAGAGGATGTGGAGGAAAGAAAACCTTGGCACACTGTTGGTAGGAATGTAAAGTAGTTAAGGCTATTAAGAAAATAAATATGGAGTTTTCTAAAAATAAAACAAAAGTAGAACCACCATACAATTCAGCAATTTTCTACTAATTTCCACATTAAAGAAGTATGTTGAAGAGATATTTATACTCTCATGTTCACTGCAGCATTATTCACGGTAGTCAAGGTATAGAAAAAACCAAAGTGTTCATTAAAAAATGGATAAAGAAAATCTGGAGACATTATGTTAAATGAAACATGCCAGGCACAGTAAGACAAATACGGCATGATCTCACTTATACACATTATCAAAAAAAGATAAACTCATAGAAGTAAAAGTTGAATGGTGTTACTAGGGGTTTAGGGGGGTGATCTTAAGGAGATGTTGGTCAAAAAATAGAAAATTTCATTTAGATAGAAGTAAAAAGTTCAATTGGTCTATTATACAACAGAGTAACTATAGTTAATACATTGTATTTTTGAAAATTGTTATGAAAGTAGATTTTGTTCTCACCACAAACACAAAAAATAAGAATGTAAAGTGATACCTATGCAAATTAGCTCAATTTAGCCATTCTATAATAGGTATATATTTCAAAACAACATGTTAAGTACCAAAAATACATAAAGTTTTTATGTGTCAATTAAAAAAATTGAAAAATTAAAAAATAGACCTACTTATACCCAGGGAAGATGAAGTAATGTATAACAGCATAAAGTCAAAGAAGATGTCATTGCTGCCAAGTATCATGGAGAATCCAAAAAGATCAATATAAGATATTTTCTTGTATTTTAAAAACATTTTCAAAAATGCATAGAATCTGATGCTAAACTTTGCAGAACAGAGGAAAATATATTCCAATACTGGAAAATAGGACCTATATTCTACATGTGAATTTTTCAGATTTCTGACAGTTTGAAAACAAAAATCCTTTCCTGTTGTGTATCATAGCTTCCCATTTGTAAAATGAAAAGTTTAGTTTATTCATTTCTAAGACTCTTTAGTTTAAAATATTAAAATTCTGAATGTGACAAAAATGCAAAATAAAAAGTTGTATGTGAGTAATGTAAGTAAAATAATTTTGACCTTTCATGCATATTAGATTAAGAAATATACAGAATATGATTTCAAGATATTGTTGATTGTTTCCATATGTAAATATTGACCTGTACATATTTTATAAAATTATCTTTTTATACGTTTTATGTCTTCTACTTGCAATGAAGAATATCCTAGAACATAGTCCAAACTAAACTGGAGAGAAAAAATAAAAAGTTGAGTCATACCAATCAGATTCTTTGCCCACTGGGAAGCTGTCAAAGCATGGACTAGGAATATGCCATGGGGTGAAGTCAAAGAATATCACTATGATGGGTCCTGAGCCTTTTCTATGACCATATGTGTGCCTTAGGTACATTCTTCCTCCATATATAGATATCTCACTCTACGAAGGCTCTAGTAAAGAGGAAAATGCCTGACATATTTGAATAACGAAGCAATTTTTCCTGGTAAGACTGATCACTGTCTAAATGGAGTCTCTAAATCATGAAATTGGATTTACATTATTCAGATTATTAACATAACAACTTAAATTTGTGAAATTTAAAAGGCTTTTAAAATTTGTCAAGAACAAGTTTTAACAAATTTAGTTTAAGCATCTCATTGGTCTTTATTAGTGATTGATGAATGGGGAGCATCTATCTAAAGATTCAGAAAAGGCACTTGGATGAATTGAGCAGAGGAAGTTGGCTTTATAAGCAGGAAAGGGCTGGAGGAAAGTAGAAATAGGGAACAAAAGATTGATTTGCATCGGATTACTTCAGTTTACTTTCCTTGTAAGGGTTAAAGCAAAGGGGACTTTCTGATCATGTCTGTTAAAACTGACCTGTTTGATGATTTGGCTCTCATCTCTCTCTGTTCTGAGGTCTTGGTAGGTCAGATAAACAACTTAGCTTCATTTTCTTGATGAAGAAGATTAGCATGAGTGAGGCCATTTTGATTTGGTCCACTAGAACCTCGTGCAAGAGCTCAGTCCAAATCAATGACCTCCTGTAAGTTTTATTTAACAAATTATTGAGTTGGATTACATTTTAAACACAAATTATCCAAAATAGAAGTTTTCCCCATAACCCATGAATGGAAACTTGCAGAGTAACAGTCATTGATTACAGGCAAACTAAATCAGGTATATTTCTGTCTGGATATCTGAGCTATTGTGAATTAAATTTTGGACCCATATATGCCATTTTATAAATCAAAGATCTCAGGTCATTTTCTGTTCCCACTGTGTTCAAGTATAGTACAGAATACTTCTAGAGTACAACTTATAAAAAAGAAATATTTGCCTACGCTGTGAGGTTCAAGACAACGGACTTCAGTAACATCAATCAAAGAATCATATTGAGATTCACAAACAGGAAGTTTGAACAACATGACAGTGCTCTCTAATAGCTTATATAGCTGCTTCCATTATATGTTGAGGAAGTTCCTTCTTAAATCCTTTCCTTATTTTATTCTTGATGGGATGTTCTCCCTTTCCTAGGTGCAACCCTGTTAATAGGTGATAAAAATCCAAGGAGGTGAAGACGGATAGGCAGTAAAATATAAGTGAGTTACACATGGCTCTTTATTTATTAAATAAATAGCTATGATCACCTACCATGTATCAGGCACTACTCTATGTGATTGGTATAAAAGATTGAAAAAGACACACGTGGAGCTTACATTGCAATGAGAGAATACAGAAACAATAAAACAATAATAGGATAATTCCAGATGCCATTAAGTGCTATAAAGAAAAGATACATTAATATGTCCAAGAGTTAGTGGAGTATGGACATTTCTTTGGAACAGATGATAAAGGAAGAACTCTGTAAACAGGAATCATTTAAACACAAGTCAAAATCACACAATGAAGTCAATTATAAGACAGTGGGGAAATGGGTAGAAATTCAGGCCAAGGGATTAGGGCCATAAGAATCAAACTCAGTTAAAGAAGAAAATATATGTTAGTGTGGGTATGATGAGGCGTAGGGTGGGAGAGATGAGTTTGCAGAATTAGCCAGGACTAAATTAAAGAAAGCCAAGGTAAGCAGTGTCAACTTATTTCTAAGTAGAATTAGGTAATGGATAACATTGGTCTCCAAGTTCCTTGGGGTTTGCATGATCACTTGAATGCATATTTCAACTTCTTTGTGCTTTTCTTCTGGAAATCATTTTTTGGAGGGATGCTCTCAAGCTGCTGGAGCTTGTCTTGTCCACACAGCAGAGAAGTATCTAAACATATACATCCACAATCATTCACCCAATAATAAGATAATTAATAGGTACAGCATCTGGTTGGAAACACACTGAGGCTTGATTTTTCTCTCCAAAGTTCCTCTGTGGGAAGAGGCTGATGCTATGCTCTGGAAGACTTCTCCTATGACCACACCCTTGTTGGATTTCTCCTTTGCTCTATCCTGCTTTCTCAGTCCCTGCACCATCTCCCTAACAGCTCCTTACCAATTTCCCTGTGAACAGTTCCTTATCAAATCACTTGCATACCAAACCTCAGTTTACTTTGGCGTCTGGGAAATTCAACCTCTGAGAGTTGGAAACCTCTGGAGGAATCTCAAGAGAAGAACAAAAACTAATGCTTTAAAAGTATCACTGTGTCAGTTCAGTGAAGAATGGATAATGGGGATTGAAGGAGAGCAAGGAATAAGGAAAAAAGGCAAGCAAGTGAAGGAAATCAAAATATATCCCCCCAAAATATTAAGAGTCGTTAAGCTTAAAGACACTAAAAATACAGGGGAGTGCTCTGCCTCCACGTGCTTGATGGCGGGACACCTATCCTTCCTTACTTGGAGACAGCACCTGCTTACCGCCAGAGAAGGTACTAGCAGGCACCAGAGGAATATGAAAACACACTTTACTGTCTTCTCACTTTTTTAAAGACTGGAGCTGCTTTCTTCTTTGTTTTGTCAGAATGTAGGATTTATGGTTGTTTGTTAAAATATTATTTCAGCAAGGCCTCTAAGCCACCAACTTGAAAGAGAAATACTTTTAAACTGAGTTCTCTCCCACGGGTACAGCACACGTTGACAAACTTCAGCTCGTATTTCTCTTGTTAATCTGACTTTTGTTTTTAGGACAGTGTCTCAACTAAGAACCTAAAAAGGAAAAGAAAAGAAATTGTGTTTTCTCCCCTAACTATTTGGCATGTTAGTCAGGGAAAAACAGAGACAGTCCACTTGTTTTGGACCCTACATATGGAATCCTGAAAGAGAACTAACAAAAGCCTGCAGAAAAAAGGTCAGACTTCTTACCAAAGCCAGCTTCTCTCAGACTTCTATCTGTGGTACCTGGTTGAGAGAGTGTTACAGCTGAACGGGGCTCTTATACCCACAGCTCAGAAAAATCAAAACGGACACAGCTGTTACAATGGAGAAAGAGTTTAAAATCACAAGCTAAGCGAGGAGGGCAGGATAAATCTCTTAAATCTGCCTCGTTGAGAATCTAGAGAATAAAGTTTTTAAAGGAAACTTGGCAGCCAGAGGAATAGGGACTGTTGATTGGTCGATAATGGGGGGGGGGGCTGTTGAAACTTGGTGGTCCTGTGACCAGCAAGAGGACTTCCTGGTGCTTGGGCCTAGGTGGGAGAGTTTGGTCTGTTGGAGTACAAAGTCTGAAAAAGATTTCAAATACCATTCTTAGGTTTCACAATAGATACCATTCATAAAATAAGTCCCATGGCAATCAGATACTACCCCTATGCCCCCAGGAGTCAGGACATGAAGATAGTTTTATGTAAGTGGTTTCAAGAGGAAGGTACAAATTTGTCTTTGTCCCTTTCTTTCCAGTTTCAAATTGACAAAAGAAAAGCATTTATATACATATATATAAAATTAGTTCTTTGAATTTGTGACTCTTGTAGAATTTTTGAAGATACCTATTTGGTTATTGATTTTTTCATTTTTTTAAGGATGGTCTTTGTTTTCTTTATCTCTGTCTCTTTGTATGGTTTGCCATAAGAAAGAAAATCCTAATAAGATTGTCCCTTTGTCTTGTTTTATTTCATGAAAAGTTTGGCTTTGTAATCAGTGAATTTATTATCTTGTCTCCATCACCCTGGAGAGCATAAGTTGTTGGTCTTATGTCAGCGGCCCAGCAGAGAGTTTAACTGGGGTCTGAAATGTCTGTTTGTCCTAATATGCCAGCTCTGGGGAATTTGCCTTAATTTGATTGTTTCAATCTTCATCCCCTTGCTAATAAAGAGCATCTTTTCTTGCTCAGGCTATCTTCACAAGAAACTTCAGATCTTAAAGGAGACTGCATTTTTGTACCTTCTTTGGGGACATAACTCTTGTCTCTGGTTATTAGCCATAAAAAGACCTACTGGTTTTGTGTCACAATTAAAGTAGGTGTACCTTTGAAAACTTGGACTTTTACATCTAAAAGTATTGTTTTTAAGAGTCCTCCCAATCTTTCAGAGATATAAATCTTACCAAGACTTTAAAATGTTAACAACATCCAGGGAATTAGCTGAGCAGCATTCCATCTGACATCAGATTTGAAACAGAGTTAAATTTCAGAAAGAAAAGGAAGGAATGATTGCTATTTGTTCAGCTAAAAATATTTTTAAGAGCTCTGTAGTTAAACATTGACAATTAAAAACTGATATTTAAATTATATGTATAGACCTCTTTTCTCCCCCTAGGAAAGCTTCTTAGTTGACTAAATTTTACTCTTTTTAAAACCCTGCGAACTATATGTTCTTCCTCTGATTCACCTTTTGCCTCTAAGACATGTTCTTCCATGTAATTCTCTCTGTTCCTGCTTCTGCTTGCTACCCTTGATGCCACATGAAGGCACCTAAGGAAGATTTCGATATTCTTTGGACTGCTTGAGGAAAACAGACTCTTCTTTTGGGGGAGGGGAGGAACTCTGTTTTTCTCATGTAACCGCAAGAGTAGTAAGTAGACAGATTCCTCTCAAATCTAAAGCTGTATTTTCTTTTGCATCGAACTTCTTGATCTCTTTGGCTTTTAGATACATATATAAGTGCATATGTATTTTATACACTGTGTCTATATGTATGTATATGTCAATACATATATTTGTATGTTGTCTATATAAAACCAAATATGCTTCTTTTTAGGGGGGAAAGCAGGATTTATTGAGGACAGAAAAGCCCCCACAGCGAGAAAGGACCAATATTTGCCAGAACCAAATATTAAAGCTATATGATTGCCGGGCTTGGTGGCTCAGCCTGTAATCCCGTGCTTTGGGAGGCTGAAGTGAGTGAACTGCCTGAGCCCCCAGGTTCGAGACCCACCTGGGCAACTTGGCAAGACCTCATCTCTACAATAAATAAAAAAACTAGCTGGGCGTGGTAGTGCACGTCTGTGGTTCCAGCTACTTGGAAGACTGAGGCAGAAGGATCACCAGAGCCCAGCAGGTCAAGGCTGTGGTGG